>NC_141940.1:12471161-12526025 GCF_057802395.1 Ceratotherium simum simum
TAGAATGTATTCATCTTATATACCTGAAACTGTATACCTATTGAACAACAACTCCCCATTTCCTCCTCCTCCCAGCTCCTGGCAACCACAATTGTACTCTCTGTTTCTATGAGTTTGACTATTTTAGATACCTCATATAAGTGGAATTATGCAGTACTTGAACTCTGCGACTGGCTAATTTCACTCAGCAAAATGATTTTGCTCCATCTTTTAATACAAGTTGTACTGCATACAGTATTGCTTTCAGAGTCCACTGACCAAACAATAAGCTAGCTCAGAATTATAATGTAGACTAGGAAAGATATCTGCTTGTAAGATTCACGCTGAGGCTGGTTAAAAATCACTTCTCTCTAGAAGCTTTGCAAATAAAACCCTCTCAAAGGCTCAAGGAACAACTCTTCAGTGGAAAGAATATTCCTCTGAAGAAATTTCTCTGATGAGCATTCTGATTGGGCCAGAATATCCTGACACTACATTCCTAAACAGTCCCAATTAGTTCCTAGGAACAGCTATAAGTAAGTGAAATTGGTCATCATCTCAGGGAAATGTATTTTCATCTGGCTTCTCTTACATTTTCACACCCTAACTAATTATTGCAGGGGCATAAGGGGAGGCTTGTCTCCATTCAACTTTCCATTTTTGTTTTTGGCAACTGTGATTTGAAAATGATGTCCAAACATTTGCCTCTTCGTTTTCTCTCTTTAGCAATCTCCTTTGTGGTCCTTCCCTCCTACCACCTCAATCTGTTTGTCTTTTACTCTTCTCCCTGCTCTTTCCTCTAGTCACTGCCTCTTTTCATATGTGGGATCAAAAACCCTGGGATATCAGAAAGAAATCACCAGTGTTCCAGCTATAGATAAAATGATCATGTTCTTAAAATGAGGACAGTAGCAATGTTTGCTTACATAACACGCTCACACAATGTAGACATACCACACCCATGCACTCCACTTATGTGGCTCGCCTCTTCTACAACTACAAGGGCAAGTCCATATCAGAAGTGACAAATTTAATGACCTGCACATAAGCAACACTCAAGACACAGAGCCTCAATAGTAAATATGGAAAGTAAGATAAATTAAATCATTTAATAATGCATACATATTCTACAGAAATTGGACCAATTATGAACAGCTCAAAAGTAAAAGCATGGCAAAAGAATTAGAATGAGTGAAAATAAATGACTTTTCAATATATTGCATTCAAAATCACTTTAGAATCATATAATATGAAAGATTGGGCTAACTGAATGCTGAGTTCCCTTTCCTTTTCTTCGTTTTGCAGATGAGGTCCTGAGAAGTGGTTTCACCAATGTTTAAGCTGTGTGATCTTGATCAAATGTCTTAGTCTCTCTAGACCTTTGGTTCTACATCCATAAATGGGGAGAACTGTTGGGAGAAATGAATGTGGTAAATTCCAGTGCTTGACAGGTCATGTCATGATGTTGGTGACTGAATGGTCAGTTCATAAATAAGAGGAGGTTTAACGCTTTAGTAAATTATTGCTTAGTGCATTCAAGGGCAATAGTAATCAATACATAATTACTTAAATAAATGCATTTCAATTATGAGTGCAAGTTGTCTTCTAAATGCTAGTCACTTTGCTGGGTTATTGAAATATAAAGATGGATAAAATATAATCCCAGCCCTCATCTGCCCTCATTCACAGCTGTTTTGTGCCCTGATTCATATTTCCTACTTTTCTCTCACCTATTTCTTATTTGTATAGCTTTTAGTTTAGTTTTTTTTTTTTTTTTTTTTTGCTGTGGAAGAGTACCTCAGAGCTAACATCTGTGCCAATCTTCCTCATTTTTGCATTTGGGTCACTATCACAGCATGGCTGCCAATGAGCGGTGTAGGTCCACGCCTGAGATCCATACCCACCAACCCAGGCCACTCTGGGCTAATGTTACATCCCGAACTTAAGCACTACATCACAGGGCTGGCCTGTGCCTTTTTAGCTGTTTTTAAATCCTTGCTGAAATAAGGTTCAATATAAATAAATAAGGAAACTATTTAATTTGTATATAAGTGCATACACACAGAAACTAGCCCTTCCATTTGTAGAACGATTTTAGGGAGCCACATCCATAAACAATTGCAGCATAATGTGATATACAGTGTGGATTCAACCAAATCAAGGATCAAAAGACCTACAATGGTTGTCTGTACTGAATATGTACAGATTTTTCAACTTGTAATTACTCCTAAACAATACAGTATAACAACTACTGACTTAGCATTTACATTGGGATTTATAGCAGGCAATCTAGAGATGATTTAAAGTATACAGGAGAGGGCCAGCCCATTGGCATAGCGGTTAAGTGTGCAAGTGTTCGGCTCGGCAGCCTAGTTCACAGGTTCTGATCCTGAGTGTGCACGATGCACTGCTTGTCAAGCCATGCTGTGGCAGCGTCTCCCATATAAAGTAGAGGAAGATGAGCACGGATGCAAGCTCAGGCCAATCTTCCTCAGCAAAAAGAGGAGGCATTGGCACATGTTAGCTCAGGGCTGATCTTTCCTCACAAAAATAAAAATAAAAAACAATAAAGTACACAGGAGGAAGGTTATATGCAAATAGTTTTACCATTTTATGTGCTGCATTTGAGCATCCGTAGATTTTGGTATCCATGTAGGGGAGACAGGGGGTTCTGGAACCAATCCCCCTTGGATACCGAGGGATAACTGTACACTGCAGTTGAGGTATGTGCCATGAAGCACAGAGAAGAGGATTAGCTCATTTTGCAAGTGGGAGTTATCCATTGGAGACTTCTCATAAGAGGTAACATTTGAATGAAGTCTTGATGAATAAGTCTTTATCAGGAGGAGCAAGGTATACTACTCTCAGGAAACAAAAGCAATGAGGCAGGAAAATGTCCAGGGAATGAAGAATTTTGTCTAGTGTGGTAGAGCAAAGGGGGCAGGGCACTGAAATGTGGTAGTCTGATGGCTAGGGTACGGTGAGTGGTCGGGGGAGAGAGTACAGAACCAAACCATTAATCAAAGTAAAGCACACCACAGTTTCAAGACAATAAACTCAGAGGGATTTATCTTTAGTCATCATTAGGTATATTCCAGTGGCCTTCCTGTGTCCAGCTGGCACTGTGCACTAAGCAAGTACATTCTTTATCAAAGTAATTATTTAAAATGCCAGGTCTTTTTGCTGTTTCAGCATGAAACACCCAGATTTCCAGCAAGAATTTAGAGATTTCCAACTGAAATATATTTTCACAGTAAAATAGACAAAAATTTTGCTTTATTGTCCTTAAATGAGGGCATTTTAAAGAAATCTGGGCATAGTTAGAAGCATTTATGCTCTGACACCTTTCAGTGAAAACACAAGAGTTTCTTCTCACCACACAGAGCTGAGCAAAAGGCTGTCATAGGTGCTATGGTGATAAGCTTGCTTAGTTGTGTGCTGCTCAAATGTTTATTTTTATTTTAAATCAAAATGATCTTTCAGCCCCTCAAATGTCCATGTCCAAGTCAATCACAGAAGCATAGCATATTTTTCCTTTTCTTTTCTGTATTTGTTAATAACCCTCTATCCCAAACTCCTCCCACAAAAGGCATTACAGTTGCTAAGGTGGTGCTTGCCGCCTCTACACCTTAGGTTATCAGTGGCCCGCACTCTGACTTCACAACCAAGAGGAAGGCTCATCTCTAGTGGCTCACATTTGAAAGGAAATTCAAACTAACATCAGGAAAATTGTTGGTTCACCTGCCAGACTACAGAAATTGCCTGCCAAAATGATGACCAGCACAGTATCTGGTAAAACTTCTAGGCTCTGAATGGCCAGTAAGAGTGTCTTGAAGCCTAACTGGATGCCTCTTATGTTTAGCCAATCTATTGTAGGAATGAATGAGTTTCTTCAGTGAAGAATGTCAATGAATAAATATCATGGGGCTATGTAACTAGTGGTGACTTAATTCCTACCTGTGTGAACTTAAGTCGGCTTAACAACCTATCTGTGTCTCAGGTTTCTTGTCTGTAAAATGGATATAATGATAGGGTTGGAGAGGATTTTATAAGGTAATCAAGGAAAGCATCTATGCTTGGCATTTAGCATGTGTCATGATAGCTATTATTGTTACTGTTTCTCCAGCATGACTCTACAGAATCACCAAAAACAAGGCCACCAGAATTACTCAAAAAAATTACTGAGCCACAATAAACTAAAGTATTTTGAATTGCTTAAAAAATTATTGGGCCACAATAAATTAAGGTATTTTGAACATTATTTAATTCAATCAGCATTTACTGTGAGCTTACAAGTGCCGGGATATGTGGTAAAGACACATGATGCAGACAATCTCTTTTCCCAAAGAGCTTACAATCTGATGGTAAATACAGACACATACATAAACAATTTGATGCATTGCCTGTGAAGGCTACTATAGTAGATATGGAGAGGGGACTATGGAAATTTACAAGCCACAAGGCTTGACTCTGATGACATGTAAGGTGTTACTTTGGAAGAAACATTTATTGAAAACCTTCTATGGGCCAGGTTTTGTAGTAGGCGCTAGTTATACACAGCTAAAAACAAGACAGGTGTGATCATTGCCATCACTGGATTTATATTAAAATAAATAATGCAAGAGGATTTAGTTTGCTTGGGCAAGATGAACTCAGTTTTAAACATCTTGAGTTTGAGCTTACTATGAAACATTTAGGTATAGATACCCATTTTGCACTTAGGATGATGGAGGTGAAGCTCTAAAGAAAGATAAAGACTGAAATCTCCTTGAGAGCAGGAACTTTGCCATATTCACCATTGTATCCCCAGCACCAAAAAAAAGCTTGGCACATAGTAGGTATTTGGTCAATATTTGTCGAATGACCAAAAGACAAAGACTTTTACTATTATCATTATTATTATTTCTCTATGGTAACCTGACAAGACAACCAGAAACAAAGCCACTAGAATTGGCTCTGGTGAAATCCTGAAATTTAGTGAGATCATTGGGGACATTCAATGCTTTGTGTATGCAAATGTATATAGCTACTGTTATATTTGCATTTTTCTGCGCTGATGTTAGCCATTCTTGGGAAATCATTCAATCTACATTTTCTTATTTGTTTATTTAACTAACATTGCACGAATACCCTCCTTTACCAAGCACCATGCTAACTTTTGGAAATGTAATGAAAAACAAGTTGTCTGTCTTCAAGAAGCTTGCAGTTCTCAAATGACATCACTGACATCAAAGGCAGGGTGGCAGAAGAGTGTAATCAAAATATAAAAACAAGGAACAACAACAAACAGTAGTTTGTCTTTCTAGAATTCTTACATCTCTGCTGATTTCCAAGCACTATGGTAGATAGATTTTCAATTACCAAATATAAATCACTCCATCTTTTTAAAAAATCCCCAATCTAATTTCCCCACACTGACATCTAGATATAGTAGAAGAGTATATTCAATTATGTCTTGGTAGAACTGCAGGGAGGGCTGCTTTTCATATACCAGAAAACAGATTCATTCTTCTGGGGAAACTCAAGATTCATCACAATGAGCTTAAGTTAATGGACCAAGTCTTTAAATAAAGGTAACAGCATTGATTAATGGAAATGATGAAGTGGCCTTAAGTTTTTGCACCAGCCTTTTAAAGATGTGAAAATGATTAAAATGAGGAAAAGTGTCCAGCCTCCAAAGTGATCATGTATGCAAGCTTTTTCATCATCCATAAAATGGCAAAAATAAAGAACTGTTCCTATTTTAACAGCAAATTCCTGCTCAGTTATTTGGGGACAGGGATAGAGGGTAGGGAAAATGAGCACTTCCTATGAGTCCCATGAAATAGACTAAAGTTTTACCTGCTCAAAATTTTCAGGTAGTTGGTCTTGAGAAATGAGGTGCAAAAAATAATATGATAATATAAGGTCCAAAAGAAATTAAAATAGCACTTCATGACTACTTCTACTTCCTAGAAATTTTCAGAAATAGATCTTATTTACAGAGATTTGGGATTTAAATGTATATATGTATCATGGGATCTAACACACCTGATTCCCAGTCTAAAGTACAGCACCTAGTTTATGAGATATGCATATGCATACATAAACACATACACATGCACATAAATAGTGTGACCAACTTGATCCAATTTGCAGCGAATGTCCTGGTGTTAAAATTGAAAGTTACGTGTCCCAGAAACTCCTTTATTCCTGGGAAAATTGGGGCAGTTAGTCACTCTGCCCATGGAATACATCAATTATGGAAATCATAATGCTACACTAAGTTGAAAGTCCAGCATACTTTTGAAGTATAAGCTGAACAAAGAGTACTACAGAAAACTCACAAAACTCCACGTGTTCACCTTCATTCTCTTCTCGAGTGTCCAACATTTCAGGATTACTGGATGAGCAAGCCCTCCATGCTGGTTCACTTTCTTTGGGGAACATATCAGAAGAGACTGCAAAAAATTGCAGATCATTGACATAAATTTGCTCAACAGTGCCTGACACAGAGTAGGCCTTCAATAAATATTTGTTAAATACAATAGCTTATTATTTCCACGTCAAAGGATTCAGTTTGTGGTAACAATAATTTATAAGATCACTGCATTGGCTGATCCACATAATCTGATTTATGGGAAAAACACATTTTTGCAATAGCTAGTGTTAAGCTTTCTGTGTTCTGGTTTTCCAGATGA
This sequence comes from Ceratotherium simum simum, assembly GCF_057802395.1. Classification (NCBI taxonomy): domain Eukaryota; kingdom Metazoa; phylum Chordata; class Mammalia; order Perissodactyla; family Rhinocerotidae; genus Ceratotherium; species Ceratotherium simum. The sequence goes on from NC_141940.1 coordinate 12,477,821, forward strand.
TTCCTGATACTTTATCTGGTATCCATAATGATAATAATTGCCTTCTTTAAGCACTTACCATGCTAATTAATGTTTGAACTTTTTCATACATTCTTTAATCTATGTAGTGACTCTTGGAATATAAATATTGTTATCATCCCTATTTTACAAATGAGAAGACTGAGGCCCAGAAAGATAAGGTAACTTTTCAAGTTCACTTGGAAGAAGTTCAATTTGAGTCAGTTATATTCACCTAACCACTTAGATATACTACCTCTCTAATGTATCTTTGATCCATTTATTAATTCATTCAGTAAATATTAGTTGGGTACCTACCATGTTCCTGGCACTGTTATACACTCGGAATATATCACTGACTCAACTAGATTAAGTCACTATTCTCATGAAGCCAATACTCTGGTAAGGGGACAGAAAATAAATAATTATTCTATATAATATCAGCAAATGATATTGGTCACCAAGGAAAATGGAGTGCATGAAGTGATAGAGAGTGCTGGGAAAGGAGAATGCTACTGTATATTAGGCGGTCAAGGAAGGTCTCTCTGTAGAGGTGATATTTGATCATAGGAGTGAGCTGAGCAAAGGAATTAAGAGCATCCCAGGAACAGGGAACAGGAAGTGTACAGGCCCAAAAATGTGAACACATTTGGCAATTTCAAAGAATGGCAAAAAGGCCAATGTGACTAAAGTACAGTGGGTAGGCGGCACAGTGATAGAAGACAGAGTCAGAATGTAAATAGCATTGCTAGAAAATTATGCTTTCCTTGGTAATGATATATTCCAGTAGAGCATACAGGCACATTTTCCCTAGTAATGCTGATACATGATAATCTAAATATATTAATGTTTCTATTTAATCTGACTTATTTATGACCACAAATGAAAACAGTAAAAGAGGAAGGGGATATGAAAGGCAGTATAGAAGAAAAACTTAAAACTTATCACACTATGAATACTGGTGACTGAGTGTGGACGGGATTCTATCAGCCAATGTAGATTAACAGTTTTGTTCAGGGGTCAGTAAACCTTTTCTGTAAAGGGCCAGATGGTAAATTTTTAAGGCTTTGTGGGCCACACAGTCTCTGTTGCAACTACTCAGTTCTGCTATTGTAGCACCAAAGCAACCATAGAAAATATGTAAATAGATGGGCATGGCTTTGTTCCAATAAAACTTTATTGACAAAACAGTCAGTAAGCCAGATTTGGCCCATGTGCTATGATTTGTTGACTACTGCTGTAGTTGGAAGATATAATTCTATCTGGAACTATTTCCTTCTCTGCCATATCAGATCTTTACTTTTTTCCCTTCCTTGAAAAAGAGAGGCATGGCATGAAGATGAAGAAAATATAAAAGTGAAGGGCACCGGGTGTTTTCTATTAGATCTTCCCAGAAGATAGAAATCAGGTGTGTACTTAAGCTTTGCATCCTGCCATCCAGCATAGAGCCTGGAGCCCAGTATGTATTCAGTCAATGCTAGCAAAATTTAATTGGCCGTTTCCATCTTTAATTAGTCATTTGGTGATATTTCATTTTGTCTGGATGATCTATACCATCACCATTGTCAAAAAAGGATTTAATGAGTGCATGGGAAGGTGCTGTGCTCTAATGCTATGCCAAGCATGGTAAGCAGAGAATTCATGCCCCAGCTATTATATCAGACGTGAAAAGACAGAGTCTCTTAATAAAGGTAATATTGATTTTCTAGAATCACTATCAGGCAGTATTCCATTCTTAATCTTGCAGATGGACAGTACTGCTATTCTTTACAGCTTCCCTATGAGGAAATCTTATCTATTTAACCAAGGTCTAGCTATCCTATGTTTGACCCAGAGCACTGAGGTTTTTCCCTCACTATGGTTTATCTGAACAACTTGGGCCTGGATGCAGGAGTTTGCTCACTCCTTCCACTTATTTAGCACGAAGAGAGTCTCTGAAATATGGTATAATCCTGCATCTAAGTCAATTTTCTTCCACTCTATAAAATAACATGACCATTTCTTGAGGCCTGGAAGAAGCAAAAAAAATAAGTAGTACATTGATACTCTATTTATATTGTATTGCAAAAACTGTGTTGATTCACATATTAAAAAACATATAAACTAAACTGAAAATATTTTAGCAAATGATGAAAGCTTTATTAATGGTTTAGCTTGAACCTAGTCTGGGTCCATCGCTGTGGGTTTGGACAAATGACAGTTCTAGTGAAAAGAACAGAACCAGATTAAAGAGGTATTATTATACTTTATTTTATATGACAGCATTATTTATTGGCAAAAATAAGAGGGGGGAGTTTTGTTTACTTAATACAATTTTTAAAAAGCACTCTATGAAATAAGAAGTGAAGATAATTAAGTCAAAATACTGAGAAGTATAGGCAGTCTCCAGCCGCTTATATGGAAATTTAAGGCAGATGAATGAAACAAAAAAAGAAGATTAAAAAACAACATCAAATTTAATGGCCAAATGAAAATCTTTACTTGAAGCAGTAAAGAGGAAAGTACAGACTTCATCAGTCAGACTAGCAATGTGAGTGACATGTTTAAGAAACTTGACCACCATGTAGAGACATTGAATGAAGAAATAAAAATGATGCGAGAGGATTGTAAATATGAACAGATGCAGGTAAGTGCTGTTCCAGAAGGAGCAACAAGAAGTAATAGAACTGAGGAAGTCTAATCAAGAGCAACTTTTCTAAACTGATGGGAGAGCTGAATAAATTATTTCAAATATCACACCATACACCAAGGAAAATCAGTGAAAAAACAACCACATAAAAAATCCTGTAATCATCTAAGCAGGAACACAGGTTAACTCCAAAAGGAAAAAAATCAGGCTTTTCTAAAATGTCTCATCTGAAACACTGGAGAAAATTGATGGAACAATATCTTCAGAGATATGGTGAAATATTTCAACTTAAGTGCTTTAAATACAGTTGGAAATGTAAAAGAACAGAAAATAGACCTCCCTATAGGATTTTCTAAAAATTACTTGAATTATATTCAAAACAACTGATCTATAAAGCAAAATAAAAAATTTCAGAAAGGAGAAGAGATAATAGTAGTAGTGAGCACTTAGTGATCACTTAGTGAAGTCTACATAACCGTTTTAAAACTTATCACCAAATGAAAGGCAAATATATTTTAAATATTCTTGAAGAATAGATATACAATGTAAACATAATGGCTCAGCTCCCCTCTTTTTTCTCTCTATATCATATATCCTTATATGAGCTCATCTACAATTACAACTTCTACACATTAAAAAAATGAAAATGAATTCCTATAAAAATAATGATAAACTTTCCTACATTACATATAAGAACTTCTTTTCATTAAAGACCTCATAAAAATAATGAAGAGGCAAGCCACTAATTTCTAGAAGCTGTTTGCAATGCATATAATACATAAAGAATTAGTATCCAGGATATAAAAAGAACTTCAACAAATCAATAAGGAAAGACAGACAACTCAACAGAAGAGAAAATAAAAATCTCATAGTAACACAAAGCAAAGCCTATAGTAGATGCACAAACTCTAAAAGAAAAGAATCAAAGCATACCACTACAGAAAATCATCAAATCACAAAAGAAGACAGGAAGAGAGGAAAAAAAGAACAAAGGAATTACAGAACAATCAGAAAACAATTAAATGGCAATAGTAAGTACATACCTATCAATAATTACATTAAATGTAAATGAATAAATTATCCAATCAAAAGACATAGAATAGCTAAAAGCATGTAAAACAAAACAAAACAAGACCCAACTATATGTTGCCTATAAGAGACTCATCTCAGGTTTAAGGACAGACATAGATTGAATGTAAAAGGATAGAACAAGATATCCCAGGTAAACAGAAACCAAAAGAAAGCAGGGGTAGCTTTACTTATATCATACAAAGTAGACGTTAAGTCAGAGACTAACAAGGGACAAAGAAGGTCATTATACAATGCAGAAGGGGTCAATTCATCAAGAGGATATAACAATTGTAAATATTTATACATCCAACATAGGAGCATCTAAATATAGAAAGTAAATGTTAACAGATCAGAAGGGAGAAATAGATAGCAACACAATAATAGCAGGGGACTTCACTACCCCACTTTCAACAATACATAAATCATCCAGACAGAAAATCAATAAGGAAATATTGGCCCTAAACTACATGTTAGACTAGATGTACCTAACAGACATATACAAAACATTCCATCCAACAACAGCAGAATACACATTCTTCTCAAGCACACATGGAACATTCTCCAGGATAGATTATACCTTAGGTCACAAAATGAGTCTTAATAAATTTTAAAAAGGTTGAAATCATATCAAGCATCTTTTCTGTGATACCACATGGTATCATTTATATGTGGAATCTAAAAAAGTCAAACTCATAGAAACAGAGAGTAGAAAAGTGGTTGCCAGGGGTGAGAAGGGCTGGAGGAAATCAGGAGAGGTTGATAAAAGGGTACAAACTTTCAGTTATAAGATGAAGTAGTTCTAAGGATATAATATATAACATGGTAACTATTGTTGATAACATTGTATTGCATAGTTGAAATTTCCCAAGAAAATAGACTACATGTCTTCATATTGTGGGAGATCAAGATTTGGCCACCCTGAAATCTATCTGTTTACCTTGGTTGTTTTCTCTAGGGACATTTGACCTCCCCCACTAACTGCCTAAAGAATTTGACATGGTGGCTCCTTCCTGGAACAGATCTATCATGATGGCTGTAAAGATAATGTAAGGTAAATGTTACAATAGGAAAGGCACCAACAAGCCCCTCTTATCAGAAGTTCTGTCTCTCTGGCCACATTCTCTGGATGACCCTGCGAAGAGTTGCCAGACAATCATTTACATTTATAAGAGAAATCTCCATTTGTAAAGGTATCTCCCTCTCTGTTTGGAGAAGAGAGGGGGTGAGCTCATTTCTAGTAACTTATCAATGTGGAAGGTGAGGCCTTGGGGCTGTATAATAAACCTTACTCTTGTTTACTGTGCTTTAGTAGTAATCTCCTGTAACTGACTCCCCCCACCCCCAAAATCCTCCTTTGTCATTGGCTGAAAATGATATTTAAGAGGAGAATTTCTGCTATTGTGTTGAGAAAGCGCAGTGTCCCTGCTTTCTCCATGTATACATGTTATTAAACTTGGTATTATTTTCTCCTGCTAACCTGTCTTGTTGATTATTTGGCCAGCCAGAAGAACCTTAAGGAAAGGGCAGAGGGTGATTCTCCCTCTTCCCCCGACAATATACACACACAAAAGTAAATATGTGAGGTGATGGATGTGTTAATTAACTCGATGAGGGGAATCCTTTCACAATGTATATGTATATCAAATCATCATGTTGTGCACTTTAAATATCTTACAATTTTGTCAATTATACCTCAATAAAGCTGGGGGGATGGGCAGAAAATTTGAACAAAAGAATAGAAATTTGAATAGATGAATGAGTAAATAAAGTGAAGTATGTCCATAAGATGGAAAATATGCAAAAGTTCAAAAGTGAGGTTATATATACTAACACGGTTTGTTACTCCAAATACATGATATATTGTGTTTTTACATAAAAAAATCCACAGAACACTATGTATTTTCTACATTGTGTATACATGTGTGTGTGTATGTGTGTGTGTGTTCACATTGTTTTACATTTTATTCCTTGAACAAACCAATAACACTGTTTTTGTTCTTTTTGTGGTTCTTGCTTCCTGGAATAGCTTTACCCCCCTCGTTCATCCTTCACTTCTTAGCTCAAAACCCACCCTCATAAGAAGGCCTTCCTGGCAACATAAATTAAAGTAGGATCCTACTTACTGCTATCATTCTCTAGCCTTTTGGTTTCTGGTCTTTATAGCACTCACATTCAGGATTTTTAATAATTTTGTTTTCCTTTTTATGTGTCTCTCCTAAAGGGAAGGTAACAGAAAGGCAGAACCATATTCTTTTTTTTTTTTTTTTTTTTTGTGAGGAGATCAGCCCTGTGCTAACATCTGCCAATCCTCCTTTTTTTTTGCTGAGGAAGACTGGCCCTGGGCTACCATCCGTGCCCATCTTCCTCCACTTTATATGGGATGCCGCCACAGCATGGCCTGCCAAGCAGTGCGTCTGTGCATGCCCAGGATCCGACCCAGTGAACCCTGCGTCGCCGCAGCGGAGCGCGTGCACTTAACTGCTTGCGCCACTGCGGCCCCCAGAACCGTATTCTTAACTGTAAACATCTGGCAATCCTGCACATGAATAAGCTTCAGAAGACAAGTGCCACATCTCTTCTCAGTTTTCCTCCTCTAGGTTAGACAGCCTCAATTCCTTTCATCATTTCTGAAAATGATTCTACTCTGAATAGTCTTCATTTTTCATTATTCCTCTTAAACATTTGCACCCCCCCCAAAACTGAGTAGATTGCTAATTATTGTTGAGCAAGAAAAGTTACTATCTCTCTCATTTTAGACAAAATACTCTTTTTTATGAAACCTAAGATAGCATTTGTTCTTTGAGAAAATGACATGAATTATACTGTGACTCATGCTGACTTTACCATTGACATTAAAACCAGATGTCTTCTACAAGTGCTGCTACAAAATTATGCCTCCCCACATGGATGTGTGCATTGGGTTTCAATCCCAAGGGTGTAGATTTACATCAATTTTTATTAAATTTCATTTTGATATATTTAGTCCACCATCTCAGTCTTTCAATATATTTTTGGATTCTGATTCACTCATCTAAACTACAGTCATGCATCGCTTAATGATAGGGATACGGTCTGAGAAATGTATCTATAGGCAAATTCGCCTTGTGCAAGCATCATAAGAGTGTACTTACACAAATGTAGATGGTATAGCCTATTACACACCTATAGCCTATTGTTCCTAGGCTACAAATTTTTACAGCATGTTACTGTACTGAATACTGTAGGCAATTGTAACACAATGGTAAGTATTGGTGCATCTAAACATATTTAAGCTTAGAAAAGGTACAATAAAAATATGGCCTAAAAGATAAAAAATGGTACACCTGTATCGGGAACTTACCATGACTGGAGCCTGCAGGACTGGGTGAGTCAGTGAGTGAGTGGTGAGTGAATGTGAAGGCCTAGGATCTCACTGTACCCTACTGTAGACTTTATAAACACTGTACACTTAGGCCACACTACATTTATAAAAAATAATTTTCTTTCTTCAATAATAAATTAACCTTAGCTTACTGTAACTTTTTTACCTTATAAACTTTTTCATTTTTTTAACTTTTTGACTCTTTTGTAATAACACCTAGCTTAAAGCACAAACATATTGTACAGCTATACAAAAATATTTTCATTCTTTATATCCTTATTCTATAAGTTTTTTCCTATTTTTAAATTTTTTTATTTTTTTACTTTTTACTATTTTGTTTAAAACTAAGACACACACATTAGCCTATGCCTACACGGGGTCAGGATCATCAATATCACTGTCTTCCACCTCCACATCTCGTCCCACTGGAAGGTCTTCAGGGGCAATAACCCACATGGAGCTGTCACCTCCTATGATAACAATGCCTTCTTCTGGCATACCTCCTGCAGGACATGCCTGAGGCTCTTCTTTGAAGAGGCATCACTCTTTTCAAAAAGTATGTCCATGGTGGTCTGCTTGGTTTGTTTCTCTTTTTCATCATAGATTAGCTTGTAAGCAGATAATGCACCATGAACATTCCTCTCTATTAATGAAAAAATTTCAGTATTAGGGTCCATGTTTTCAAACTTTTTAAGGAGCTTGTTGAGGTCTGCAAAAGCTTCTGCCAAACACTTCACTGTGAATTTTCTTTGGGGTTCTTCTTTTTCTTCTCTTGCAGTTTCCTTTTCTCTTGCCTCTTCTTCAGCTACACTTTCCTGTTCCAGTTCCAACAATTCTTCATCAGTCAATTCCTCAGGAACCACCTCTAGGAGCTCCTCAATGTCATCCTCGTCTACAATCAGGTTAAAGTTGTTTGCCATCTCAACCACAGCCTTGTTGGTTTTTACAACTTCTTAATCCTTGGCAGATCCTTTGAAGTCACGAACGAACCTCTTGAGTGTCTTCTTCCAGATGCCATTCATACAACCCTTGGTGACATCACTCCAAGCCCAAGCAAGGTTCTTGACGTAATCGTAGATGTTGTAATCCTTCCAGAATTGCATCAGTGTCTTCCTGAGTTGCAGCAATAGTCTGGGCAAAGGTCTTCCTCAGGCAATAGGCCTTAAAAGCTGCTATAATTCCTTGATCAATTGGTTGGATCAAAGAGATGGTGTTTGGAGGGAGAACTACTGCTGTGATATTGGGATGAAGATCTCCAATAAAAGGAGGATATTAGGGACCATTATCAATAATAAGCAAAATCTTGAAAGGTATGTTATTCTTCAAACAGTATTTCTCCACTTTGCTGCATAGCATTTCATAAGGGCATCTTGGAAGAGGAGCTGGGTCATTCATGACTTCTCATTGCTCCTGTAGTACTCTGGTGTGTGCTTACTGATACACTTGAAGGCGCTGGGGTTCTCATTGTGCCAGATCACAGAGTGTTTCAATGTGTAGCGTGAAACATTGCCCCCAAGCAAGACTGTTATCGTCTCCTTAAAAGCCTTGAAACCTGGCATTGACTTGGCCTCCTTATGTATAGAAAGTCCTTTCAGGCATCTGTTTCCAGAATAGGAGATTTCATCCATATTGAATATTTGCTTTGGCAAGTAATTTTCCTTCAAAATCAGCTTATCTGGAGTTTCCAAAAATTCTTCAGCTGCCTTCACATCAGCACTCACAGACTCACCACTCACTTTCACATTATGTAATGAAGAACAATTCTTGAATTGTTTAAACTACCCAGAGCTAGCAGTAAATTCAACATTGTAGTCAGGTGCAGCCTTTTATTTCAACATTGCAAACAAACATTTTGCTTTGGCTGTGATCGTCGTGGTGCTGAGAGGAATATGCTTCTGTGTCTGGTCTTCAATCCAGGTCATTAGAAGTTTCTCCATGTCTAATAGTGGCCCTCCTTGAATTTTTGTTAGTGTTGTTGCCTTCAATGAAGCAGAGCCTTTAACAGCTTCCATCATCTGTTCTTGTTCTTAGAGATTGTAGCTATGGTGGACTGGGACATGCCTGACTGGCAAGCAAAAACCATCACCAATTTTCCACCTTCACAGTCCTCAGTCACTTTTAATTGCTTTTCCATGTCCATCACTCAACTTGACCTCTTACTGGTAACATTAGCAATGAATTTTGTATGCTTATGAAGAAAACAATCAAAACAACACAAGATTAAATCAAGCACAAAAGAAAATGATGTAATAAAGAGACATGATATACATGAGATGTGTGAGGTGCTGCCAGTGTAACGCGGCATACTGTTTTTATAGTAAGTTTTTTTGTAAATAGAAAGAGTATACTCTAAAATAATGATAAGAAGTATAGTATAGTAAATACATAATCCAGTAACATAGTCATTTATTATCATTATCAAGTATTATCTACTGTACCTAATTATATGTAATGTATATACAACTGACAGGGCAGCAGGTTTCTTTACACCAGCATCACCACAAACACCTGAGTAATGCGTTGCGCTACGATGTTATGACAGCGGTGACGTCACTAGGCGATAGGAATTTTTCAGCTCTATTATAATCTTATGGGACTACCATCATATATGTAGTCCATCATTGACCAAAACGTCATTATGTGGCACTGGAATGTAGAGTCATGTATGGCTTACGGCCAGGGATCCATTCTGAGAAATGTGTCATTAGGTGATTTCGTCATTGTGTGAACATCATACAGTGCACTTACACAAACCTAGATGGTACAGCCTACTACACACTGAGGCTGTATGGTACTAATCTTATGGGACCACCGTCATATATGCGGTCCATCATCAACTGAAACGAAGCATTCATTGAGTGCGTGACTGTACTTGTTGTCCCTTAGAACTCTGTATTATCCATTAATTTGATGAGCAAGTACTCAATCTCTTTATCTGAATCACCGATAATAATGATAATCAGGACAGAGCTTGGGCTAGCGTCCTGTGACATTCCATGAGAAACCTCTCTAGTGGAACTACCATCCAGTTAGGTTTATTCAACCAGGTTGAAACCCAGTCATGTTTTTATTTTTTCATGTTGTCTACAAAGATACAACAAGAAATTTTTTCCAAATGAGATTCGTATGTATTTTGTTTTTGTATAAATCTCATATAAAAGGCTATTGAACTATCATAATAAAAATAAACATAAAAATGAAAATGGAAAAACTGAGTCTCAGAGAAATTAAGTCAGAAGAAATATACTCTGAAACAACTTATCATTGTGAACTCAGTGTTCATTGTTTGCAAGCTGAGTATACTTATATTCTTAAAGCAATAACATTTTGCCATGTAGCATATTCTCAAAATAATTTGAAAGTCAAAATAATACTTCCTGAAACAAGTGTTATTCACATTTAAACATCAAATTGCTGAGGAGTAAGAGCATGAAGCATGTCAACGCTGTTAAAGGAGCTCTGGTGCCGCCTCATCCTGGAGGAAAATTCTTGACATTCGTGAAAGCCCATAAAAAATTCACCACCCAGCTACCTCAGCCGTTCTAGTAAGAAATCTTTAGCCCATCCTAATGTAATGTTTATGATTCCATGAAGCGGATGGGATGGTATCTTCCCACAAGACTTCAGTTCAAATCTCATCTCCTTCTGCTATTTACTGTCACCAACTCAAATTTTTTTAAAGTGCAACCTCCTTCTCCTTGGCTATCAGAACTGAGAGCTCTATCCATGGTTTATTGACCCACGCAAAGCAGAGAAAAGGGACAAGCTCCAGTTAGAATGTGAGAAAAGTCTGAGGACTGAGCCAAGTGGAACTAACAAGAATTGTCCTTTAAAAGCATAAAAAATGTAGAACCACTGCTTTCCTAAAATCCTGTTTTATTAACCTTTATCAACTGCTGAGAAACTGGGACATGATGGAATTTTTGAACTTTCCTGTCAGCAGCAAAAGGGTAATGCTTGTTATGATTGCTATTTGGCAAAAGCCCAGCCTCTCATTCCAAAAGGTCTCAAATTAACTTCATTCACCACTGATTAGAGAGCACAAAGACTACAGGGTTTTTTTTTTTTTTTTTGCCACCTCAGTGTCATACGTAGGTGAGAAATATTTATTGCTCTTGATGTATAACAATCTATGAATGCTGGTCAATAGCTGACACACTATTTACTATCACTGAGCTAATGCAGAAAATTGCAGGGAGGTCACTGAGAATGCATTAGAGTCTAAAGGAAAATGATGATATTTCACTTTCCCCTGCTTTACTTATTGGAAAAGAAAATTAGTCTCTCTTTATTAACAGTTTTTGACATTTCCCTACAGTGAGATTGCTTATTTTTAATCCTATCAATAAGAACCATTGTTTTTCCTCCAATCTAAAATAGACCTAATGGGTGAAGATGTGGATTAACATGCCGGACTGTGGATATGTTTGAAAGAAATATTTTCTTTTTCAAAAGTCAAAGGCAAATTTCTATTTCAGACTCTAAATCTTCCCAAGCAGCAGGCTCTAGCATTTCAGCATTATAGGGTGGAGTCTAGGCCTGTGGGCTTTAGGTCAGTCTTGCAGGAGTTTGAATTCTGACTCCACTGACTGCTAGTTATTTATCCTCTCTCTGCCTCTTTTTTCTCATCTGCAAAATGGAGATAATAATCATATAGTAGCTACCTCATTAGGCTGTTGGAGAATTAAATGCATTAATTCACATGAAGTGCTTAGAACTGTGTCTATCATCTAGTAAGAGTGTTTGCTGTTACTGTCACCTAATGAGATACACAGAAATAAGTAATCTAGATCCAGGTTCTGGTTTAGCTTTACCATTTGTAATCTACATGACCTGGAACAAAGCATCTGACCTCACCTCACTGGTCTCAAGTTCCCCATCTGTAGCTTGGGGATAAAGATGCATCTCTCACAATGTTGTTTGACAGTAACATGAAATAATTCAGGTAAAGTGCTTAGCATAGTATCTGGCAACAAGCAAGCCAGCGGAATTGCTTACCATTGATACCATTGTGTGTGTGTGTGTAAGAATCATTTATATATTTGTCAGTATGAATGAGAAAAAATTTGCATTTTGTAGAAAACAAATGAGATTAAGTAACTTTTTAATGTGTTTTTTTAGTCATTTGCATGATTTTTCCCTGAATTATCTTTCTAACCTTTGCCTGGTTATTCATTAGCTTATTTCTGGTTTCATCGTGATTTGAAAAGATTTCTATCTCTATAAATAACCACCATGGTTTGGTATTTATATATATACAAACATATGTTTTGTTATTTACTGAATGTTTGTGTCCCCACAAAATTCATATGTTGTAGCCCTAACTCCAAGTGTGGCTGTATTTTGGGACAGAGCTTCTAAGGGAATAATTAAGGTTAAATGTGGTCATAATGGTGGGGCCTTGATCTGTTAACATTAGTGTCATTATAACAAGAGACACCAGAGAGTTCACGCTCTCACTGCTATGTGAGGACACAGCAAGAAGGCAGCCATCTGCAAGTTAGGAAGAGAGCTTTCACCAAAAACCAACCATGGGCACCCTGCATCTCAGATTTCCAGCCTCTAGAATTGTGAGAAAAAAAATTCAGTTGTTTAATCCACCCAGTCTGTGGTATTGTGTTATGGCAGTCCACGTAGATGAATATATATATATATATTTTTTCTATTAAATAATATATATATTCTATTAAATATTGTTGAAAATCTTTGTTTTCTAAATTTATAATCTAACTTTATTTATGGTATTTTGTGACCTATTTATGTGTCCGTGTGTGTGTTTTTAATGAAGACAAACCTATCAGCTCTCTTCTTTATGACTCCCGATTTTTTTTATCATTCTCAAGAATGTCAAAAGGTATAACACTTAATATCCTAGATCTTCTTCCAGTAATTTGATGGTTTTTAATTTTCATATTTTGATATTTAATCCATCTGGAATGTATTTTTTATATGTTGAGAGACTACTATGATATGTTTAGCATCAAATGGAAAACAATTGTCCAAGCACAGTTTACTAAACAGATGATTATTTCATCCCAAATTTGAAAATTCAACTTTAATGTAAAATAAACATACCAAAGTCTCCATCTGAATTCTCAGATATATCAGCTAGATCTATCTTCTCTAGTAGGAGAGCATCTTTTACTACTATAATTGGCCAGAACAAGATCCCATTCAAACTTCTTAGCATATCTTAGTCTGATGTAGTTATTATTCCAGATGAACATCATATTCAGTTTATCAGTTTTTCAGTGGCTGTTTTTAAATATTCAAAGAATTTTAAAACTATTAAAACTCCTGGTCTAAACTAACAAATAAAAAATAGTTAAAATACTGCCTTCATCTATTTAGTCTACAGAAGGTAATTATGGCGCCTGCTTAGTTTCCAAGAGAGTATTATATAATGACCACCATCATGTGGTAATTAAGAGCATTGACTCCAGAGCCATACTGCCTAGGTTCAAATTCCAGATCCGCCATTTATTAGCTGTGGACCTGTGGAAAAGTTTTTTAACTTCTTGGTAATTCAGTTTCATCATCGACAAAATAGTATTAATAATACCTTTGTCTTAAGCTATAGTATAGATTAAACAAATTGATACTCTGTGGAAATCCCTCAGGAAAAGTTACTGGCACAGAGTAAGAGCAATGGCAAGTGCTGGTCAGATAAAATAACTGCTCTGGAAAGTTATTCCACCTTCTTGTGAAATGAGGAATGATCTCCAAGGGGGCACTTAGCACTGACTACAAATTCCACTTCTGTCAGTGATGGTATTTGGGGCATGAAGGGAACCCAAGTTGGGGCCCTTTGAGTTAATTTCCCTCAGCCATATAGAGTAAAGTGTTTCTCTCAAATACTCTCTGGAGATTCAGAGCCTCAAACATGTTTGCCTCCCGAGTCATCACATTTATTAACATCTTTGTCATATTTTCTAGAAGCAGGAGCTTCTAGCAGATCTCTTTGCTCTGTGCAATGATGTATTTCTGTGTGAGGTGAATCTAGGCCACCTTGGTCTGTCCTTTAATACTCACCTCAGTATGACTCTGTCTGGTTGATAATATCTTTGAGGCCAACTTCCTGTATCGGTATTTTTTTTTAACTTGAGGAGCATTGTAGAATAAAAACACTGTTGAAGAGACAAGATTAAAATGAGCCATGATGCACAACACAACTGAGCTCATCAGTGTTCCTAAGTGTGTTCAAGGCAGATGCATTTCAGAGAGAGGTAAATAATAGCCATTATAGCTATGATATGTTGACCTCTGACTATATGCCAGTAACTGTGCTGGATATACTTTACCTAATTTAATTCTTATAAAACATCTGTGATGTTGACATTATTATCTCCTTTACAAAGGAGAAAAAAAGAGGTTCACACAGAGTAAGTGACTTTCTCAGGGCGACACTTAGTAAGTTTTAGAGCTAGATTTGAATCCAAAATAAAGTGGTTTTTGTTTTGTTTTTGACTCTATTTTTATTTTCTTCTTAGTAATATAGCATACATTATTATTTATATTTATTAGAAAGGATTAAATAATTTTGGACTCCTCTCTCACACAACATAAATAAAATTCTGCATAGTTTAAAGATGAAACTGTTAAAATTAATAAAATATAGATTTTTTTGAAAATTTATGTATAATCTAGGAGTCAAGAAAACTCTTTATTCAATCCAGAAATCCTAGACACTATACAGGAAGGATTGACATATTTGAGTACTTAAAACTTAAAATATAATCATATGGGAAAAGTAAAGATAAAACCAAAAGACAAATAATAGAGGAAAATATTTTTATAGCACATATTACAGATAAAGGGTTCATATCCAACATGTAAAAAAAATCCTGCACATTAATAAGAAAAAAAAACAATCAAAATTGTTTAAAAAGTGTAAGACAGGCTGTTCACAGAGGAAGAAATCCACCTTGTCAATAAACAAGTGAGGAATAAACAGTCAGGAATATTGAAATTAAAATAACAAGGGAATATCACTTTAAGACTGCTAAATATGTTATCACATATTGCTGGAGGGTGGTGGAGTTCAACCTATTATACATTTGCTGAGGGAAATTGAAGTATTAAAGTCATTTGGAATTCAATCTGGAAACATCTATTAAAATTAAGAATTCACAGAAACTTCGATTTAGCGATTCCATTTCTGGGGCCCTATTCCATAGAAATAAAAGCACAAATATACAATAACGAATATGAACAAAACAAATATATATATATATATATACAGATTGATTGCAACATTGTTTGCGGTGGCCAAAAACTGGAATAAACTTGAATATTCTCAATAGAGGGATGGTTCAGTAAGTTGACTTTCATTCAAACCATCACATGTTACATAGCTACTTTAAAAAGTATGTTAAGTCTATACCAGATGATGTGGAAAAAATTTCTATGAAGTGTTTCTAAGTGAGAAAAACAAGATGCAGTAAAGAGTAAAATAGTGCCCCATACACTTGTCTGTATATGTATATATGTTACATCATTGTACCAACATGGTCAAAGATACGGAAAGATGCACACCAGGCTTTTAACATTGGTTATCCAGTGTAGGAGGAGGTAAAGAAATGCAAAAATCCTAGAGGTAAAAGTTTTCTCAACATTAAAAATATACATATATAAAATTATTCTATGTAAATGTACAAATAAGTGTTCATATATGTGTAGAGCCATGTACAGAAAGATAGTTGCCAAAACTGTGCATATTGCAGGGTGTTTTAGGTTTTTGGTGTTTAGGGTTTTTTTTTTAATTTTCTTCCCTAAGCTTTGAATTTTTAACAATAAAATTTTTAAATTTAAATGAACAATAAAATTTTAAGTTGAATATTTTCTAAAGCAAACATTACAGAGAAGGTTAAAGAAATGGTCCAGTATATATAGGATGATTTGATCACTCACTCCTTCGGTTGTTCATCAAACATGCATTGAGCAGCCACCGTGATACTGTGTTAGGGTAGTTGGGATTACAAAGATGAATGAAATACACTCCTTGCTGTTGTATGTTGTCTATTGGGGGAGACAAATACGTAAACGAAGAATTCTAATGCAACATGGTAACTGCTTTAACATAATTACTTGTAGGACAATAGGAGCAACTAATTCTGCTGGCTGGTGGTGGAGAGGCTCCAGAGAGGAAGCGCCATTTGAACTTAGCCTTGAAGAATGAGTAAGCTTTCATCACTCACCAGCTCTAGGTGGGGAAGGGAGAGCAATCCCTTCAAAGATCAAGGGAACAACATCTAGTCCTATTTCACTCATTCATCAAAGACGTGGAGGAGGCAGTAAAAAGCTTATTAATTATAGTCCTAAATTATGATAATGTGGAAAGATGGGCAAATATCAGAGACCAAAAAGAGAAAATAAAAGCATCAAGGGAACAAGGGACTTTGGAAGGATTCTGATCAGGAAGTAATAAAAGGAGAATCTGCTTCGAAAAATGCAAGCAGATTTCTCTGAGGAGAGAAAAACTCAAAGTTGCATTTAATGGAAGGAAGCAACTGTCAAAGTTCAGCAGGTTATGTTTGCAGTTAGGGAAGAAATATCAGTTGCTACTCATTTAGGACCTTGTGGAAGCAGGTTGGAAAGAAGAGGATAGGTATTCAAGCGATAATTCATTAGGTAGAAAGACAGAACGTTAGAGATCAGCCACTACCGCCACTTCATTGTATAAATTAATTGTAAGCCACACACAGACACTTATTATGAAGTATCTAAAGGTTTTAGAATGCCTGACCATTGAGGAAAGGTGTCAAAAATACTTGTGTCTTCAAGGAAACCAAACAAAGGCTCAGTAGTCCTGGTTAACAGCAGCTCACACAAGACACACTAGCTCTTGGGGAGTGGGGGAGAAAGAAGCAAGAAGGAGCATTTATTTATTTACTTATTCATTTATATTATTGATGATGGTAACAGAAGACTTTTAATCAAATGCTTATTATGGGTCTAATATAATGTCAGATGTTTTACATTAGTTACCTCATTCAGTCCCACAGTCACTCAGACATAGATACACACCATCACCATTCCCATTTTACAGATGAAGAAACTAAGTCTTACAGAGGTTAAAAAAGTTACTCAAGGTCAAATAGCTTTTAGGTGGTGAAGGTGTAAATTGAGATTGGACTTCAAATTCTATTCTCCAAATTGCTCTGCTAGAGACTAAGTTATATTCCCCCTGCTACAACCCTAGCCCCAGCCACCATCATCTCACACTTGTATTGTTGCAACAGCCTGTCACTTCTCTGGTCCTACATAGTCCACAACATCCAGTGAATTTACTAAAACATAAATCAGACTACATCACTCTCCTGTATCAAACCATCCAGTGGCTCTCCATTGCACATAAAATAAAATCCAAGTTCTTACCCTGCAAATTCCTCTGAGACCTCCTCTCTGCCAGCCTCTCCAGTCTCAGTCGTCTATCTCTGCTCTGCCCTTCTCTCAGTGTACTCCAGTCACACTCGCCTTTTGCTGTTCCTCAACACATTGCTCTGGTTCTTACCTCATGGCATTGCTACTTGCTATTCTTTCTACCTAAAATGCTCTTCTTCAAAGTCTTCACACAGCTGACTCTATCTCACTACTCAGGTCTCGATTCAAATATCAACTCCTCAGAGAATATTTCCCCACACCCTCTGGCTAAAGCAGCTGTCTTCTGCCCCCCACCAACACTCTTAACTACCCCTTCACCCAACCCAGATGGTCAGACCATTGGCAACGGCTCAAAGATCTATAAAAATGTGCAGATGAGGTCAATTGCCAGCCAAGACATCCAGTGCTAAGATGACTGCCTAAAGTTCAGCCAACTGAGCTGCCCCTTGGGGGCTGTCCTTTATCAGAAACACCCTGGTTAAGGGATGAAAAGCAGCAGCTTTCAAGCAAGCCCCATTAAGTGTGATAGTGGTGATATCATGGGTTAAGTGAATGAACTCCCTTTGGCATTCACTCTGTTAATCCTAAGGGGCTCCTCAAGCGCCCAATTCTTCTAAGAGACAGATGACCTCTCCTAGCACTGTGGCATCTGGCAAGGGACCTAGCACAGGGGAAGTTACCCTCTCCTGGATATGCAGAGGGTCCAGATTTGGCTGCATCCTGTAGCAAGGAGACCTCACTAGCCGTGCCAAGCTAGCAGAGTGCTGCTTCCATGTTCAAAGGCATAATTATCAGCTGGATACGGAGGGTCAGAGGTTCAGGACCTGAGACAGCCTCTATTTCCAGGAAAGTCCAGTATGTGTCCACAATTTGCCACACTAATGGCATATAGTATTGGGCCAAAGAGGGCAGTTCCTTGTATCAGAAGTCCATGGGCAACTAATGGCCATCATGGATGGTCCAGGGACTCCAAGAAGTATGAGAGAATGTTGCTAAAGCCTCTACAGTGAAGGAGTCTCTAGGGGACCCTAACAGGAGGGCCTGTTCTGTGGCAGTTTAGACAGATTCTAGAGCCTTTTGTTGCAGGGAGTCCCATTCAAGTTGAGCCTATTTGCAAGTAGCAGAAAGAACAGACTTAAATAAAATTGGTATATGAGGAATGTTGCCTCCAGAATCCAAAAATGTCAGCGTCTTTTAACAATGTGGGTACTAAGAAGGCTAAAAGCTGTTTCGTGACACTGTCAGGATTAGAGCAGCCCTCAGCTTACCAAATAATTTTCAAGAACTTTACTGAGGTGGTGGGACCTTGTACTATCTGTGTGGGTAATGGATCATCCCCTTTTTGTGAGCTCCTTTGTGAATATTTTTATGTCCTGAATAAGTGTGTCATATGAATCTCCTCAAAGGAGGATGTCATCAATATGATGTCATAATTGTACACCTGAAAAAAGCTAGACATGGTTAAGATATTACCTGCAAAGATTATGTGAGATGACAGGAGTGGAGAGGTACGCCACTGAGTACTGAGGTAAAGGTGTATTGTGTCCATTTAAGGTGAAGGTTATCTATAGCTAAGAGGCTGTTGAAATAGGCACTGAATAGAATATGTTAACCAAATACTTTGCTATGACTGCACAGTATTTACCAGTTACTTATTGGATGGAATCAGTAACTTCAATAATATTAGATATGGAGCCCTAATAGATGGGATCATGATGTTAAAGGTACGAAAATTCACACTGAGGCACCATTCATGTTTTCCAGATTTAAGAACAAGTAAAATTTGGCTGTTGAATGCAGAAGCAGTGGGGATAATCACACCTTCTCTAAATAGGTCTTATGTAAAGGGTTTCAATCTGTGAAGGCCTTGTTTTCATTTAGATTGAGCTTTTTTTTTTTTTTTTTTTTTTGTAACTGGGCTGGAAGGTGTTATTATTTTAACGAGGGAGGACAGTCCACAGGGTCACACTTTTACAAGCTGATTATAAGTGCCAAATTCTTAATTTTATTATTCATTGGGTCAGATCATGCACTAGAGAATAGTTTAGGGCAATGAGTGCTTTGACTATGGGGAATTTAGGCAAGGCAATAGTTCCAATGGTTAAGGTTAAGCATATCTATTTGTTTCTATTTTATGTTCAGTAACTCCCTGGCTGTTTTTATTAGCTTGCCCAGATGTGGGCAAGAAGGGGAAGAGGAAGGAATGAGGCTTAAAAGCTATCAGTAGTTAAACATTAAAAATGGAATCAGATTCATTATTACTCACTGCCACCCCCCACACATCACCCCTCTCCCCATCTGGCCACCTTCCCCCACAAACAGGCACAGAAACAACAAGTCCTTTTCTTCCTTGCCAGTGGGATAGTGTTAAGGAGGAAATTTGTCTTCAGTGTTCAGTCCTACCTAGTCCTTATTCCCAATGTCTGGCTAACTAAGGACTGGCTGGGCCCCAAACTTGCAGGATTCTACCTCCCTCCCTTCTCACACACCTGCTCCTTCCCTTCTTCCCCTCCCTTGCCATCATCAGAGAACACGCAGAGATACACACACATCTCCTTTTTACAGCTTGTTGGTATTTTAATCATCAACATGTGACAACTTTATTTGGTCTCTAGACAGGTCACCACTGGTGTCAATTTTGGTCTCCACCCAGGTTACCACTCCCCCTGTGCATCTTCGCCGGGACAGGGGTCTCTTGGTCCCGGTAGGCACAGGGCAGTACTTGAAGTGGGAGACTCCTCCAGGTTTTCTTCATCCTTTTTTGACTTATTTTCATTCTTTTTTTTATTCCGTCTGTAATAAAAGACTATTATTTCCGACTTTTTCCCTCTCTTACGCTTGTCTGCATTCTGTTGAAGGGTTGATTTCACCTTTGCCAATATTTTCCTCAACTGGTAGGGAAACAAAGTGAGCCAGAAGAACATTAGTTTTGGGGAAGAGGATGGGAAGTAGATGGGAAGGGAGACTTTAAGAGAATAGGTTTGGATTGAAGCGGGGGTTTGTGCCAGGCAAGGGCAGGGTAAGGGTCTTGGGTGGAGGATCAATGGGGAAGAAGAGAAGGCGCTTGAGTAGGGTAATCTGACCTTGTCAGCTTCTTCTCCCTCAAATTGACAAGGGATGCCATTCTTCGTCCCTCTGAGGCACGGAGTTTGTTGTTTTGTGCTTGTCGTCGGGGGTTCTCTATCTGAGCCAGGCTCCTCTGCTTTCTCAGTCACCTCTGCCATGTTGTAGCAACGGTAGCCTACTGCAGGGCTACTGACTTCCCTATATATACCCTCCCAGGACAATGAGGAGCCACACCCTTCAGCTTTGATTGGTCAGCAAGGAATTCCTTCAGCCAATGGTAGCCCTGAGGTGGCTTGACATCACAAAGCACTAGTCTTGATAATCCATGGAGGGGAGGGGAAGGATGCAGAAGAGTCTAGATGCTCTGGTTAGAGAAAGAGGGATTTTCCTCTACACCCCATAAAGAGCCTTGCCAGACTGACCTCTCACTCTTCCTCATCTCCTCTGGTTCAACTCTTGTGGCACACATGGCAGGGAGAGGGTGTTTCTTCCAAGCCATTTCCCATGGTCACCCCCACTCAGTGGTTCATTCTGTCTGCCAGCTTTCATCATTATCTAATATTTTGCATTTTAAATAAACTTTTAATTTTAGAACAGTTTTAGATTTACAGAAAAATTGTGAAGATAATACCCATATACCCAACACCCAATTTCCCTTATTATTAGCGTCTTACATTAGTATGGTACACTTGTTACACTTAGTGAACCAACAATGAAACAGTATTATTAACTAAAGTCTGTACTTTATTCAGATTTCCTTAGTTTTTATCTAATGTCCTTTTTCTGTCCCAGGATCCTATCCAAGATACCACATTAAATTTAGTCATCATGTCAGGCCTCCTTAGGCTCCTCTTGTCTATGACAGATTTTTAGACTCCCTGTTTTTCATGACTTTGATAGTTTTGGAGGTTTTTGTTTTGTTTTGTTTTTGTTTCTTTGTTTATTTTACATTAGATCCTCAGATGTTATTTATCTTATAGCTAAAAGTTTGTACAGTAGTCCCCCCTTATGCACGGGGCATATATTCCAAGATCCCCAAGGCATGCCTGAAACCGTGGATAGTAATGAACCCTATATAATACTATGTTTTTCCCTATACATACATACCTACAAAAAGTTTAATTTATAAATTAGGCACAGTAAGAGATTAACAACAATAACTAATAACAAAAGAGAACAATTATAACAATATACTGTAATAAAAGAAACCGTGGATCTTAGCAACCTCAGCATATGATTTTTTTCTTTCCTTATTCAGTGGAGAACTTTCACCTTTTCACTTAAAGGAAGCACTTTACGGCTTCTCTTTGGCATATCCCAATTGCCAGCATCACTACTCTTGAACTTTGGGGCCATTATCAAGTAAAGTAAGGGTGACTGGAACACAAGCACTGTGATACCACGACAGTCGATCTGATAACCGAGACGGCTACTAAGTGACTAACTGGCAGGTAGTATATACAGCATGGATCTGCTGGACAAAGGGATGATTCACCTCCAGGCAGGGATGGAGTGGGACAGCACGAGATTTCAATACTCTACTCAGAAAGGCTTACAATTTAAAACGTACAAATTGTTTATTTCTAGAATTTTCCATTTAATAATTTTGGACCACAGGTAACTGAAATTGTGGAAAGAGAAACTGTGGATAAGGGAGGACTACTGTACCCTTTACCAACCTCCCCCTATTTCCCCCGCCTCTCAGCCCCTGGCAAACACCTTTCTACTCTCTGTTTCTGTAAGTTTGACTTTTTCTTTTTATATTCCAGATATAAGTGATACCATGCAGTATCTGTCCTTCTCTGTTTGGCTTATTACACTTAGCATAATGCCCTCAAGGTCCTTCCATGTTGTTGCAACAGGCAGGATTTCCTTCTTTCTCATGGCTGAATCATATTCCATTGTATATATACACCATATCTTCTTTATCCATTCATCCATTGATGGACACTTAAGTTGTTTCCACATCTTGGTTATTGTGAATAAAGCAGCACATTACCTAGTATTTTGGATGTCTTTCCTAAAATCCCTCTGAGGAAATATACCTATATTTAAGTCTCAGTAGATACGTGAATTATCACACTTCCCTCCAACACTTGGTTCTACCAGGCAACTTTCCCAGGTTATATGCCTCTGTGTGTGTGTGTGTGTGTGTGTGTGTGCGTGGTCACTGGATACATTTTGGTGAGGTTCCTCTCTACCCTGCTCATATTTATAAGTTTCTTCTTCCAGAGAACCTTAAATCAAGTCAGTACCATCAGGGTTCTAGACCTCCCCATGGAAATGTCTGAATTAATTCCTTGGCTTTGTGACAGGGGTGTCATGGATATTTCTCTCTAGAACCCTGAGAGTCAGGATTTTTTTTTTTTTTTTTTTTTTTTTTTGGTGACAGAGGCCTAGGCAGCAGCAGCAGAAGCATTTTGTAAGGTCCTAGGGAGTCATCTGCTTTTAAGAGTGTGACTTCAGCATCCCACACAGTGACTGCTCTTCTCCACATGAATGCCATCCAATGGGCCTGTATATTGAACAGACTATTGATCTTTCTCCTGAGCTCTATATAGAAAGGGGGCCAACACCTAGTTAAGACACAACCAGTATTCACAAGGTGAGAGTCATTCCCTTGAACTTAGTGTCAGTCACATCTTCTTTTAGAATTGAGACACATGATGCAATCTGAGACTCAGAAATAGGTCCAGGATGAGACACATGATCCAGGACTGTTTTAAGGCAGGCTCCAATCCAATAATCCTGTCACTATATGCCAACTTGCTAAACTGACTTATATCAGTCAAATCTTTAGCAGATGCCTTGTAGGACTCACAAATGCAGCACAAAGAAGCATAGTTCAAAGCACAAGCTAGCCAGCAGGCAGTAGCTCAAAGTGCATGCTCACCAGCATACAGCGGAGCCAGTCAGAAACCCAAAGCAAGAGAAGAAAGACCCCTGGTGGTAGTGGACTGCACCTCGATGTCCTGCTCACAGGACCAATTGTTGTGATCACTCCACGGAGACAGCATAGATCCTTCACCTAAAATTTGGTTTGACTGTCAAGACTGATGACACATGCACCCAGAGAGTATGACAAAGTTTATTACTCACATAATGAGGCTTTCTGGGGAGAGCAAGGCAGGTTCAAGAATGACTTGAGAAGCAGAGAAAGGAGACTGACTTGGCTTTTATGGGAGTAAAGGGATGAAACTGGAGTGCGTGTTCCCACACACATCAGGGCTTGCATGGTCTGAACTTCTTACTGGCCCCACAGAAAAGCATACTTGAGCTTTCTTATCAGATATATGTAATCAGGGGAAGAGGAAGTGTTGGGGCTCTTTTATAGAATAGTGTTGTGTAAAAGCGAGATGTTCTAGAACAATTTAGAATTCTCATAACCATTGTAACCAAGTTTCCCATATTGTCTTTAGTTTAAGCTGCTTTCCACTAGATTAGCATTTCCCAAATGATGGTCATTTAAATATTATTTCAGTGGCTTAGAATTGTCTTGGTTCATCAACAGAGAAACTGTGTAGAAAGAGGAAAAACCTGCTAGCATCAGCAAGTCTGACACCCTGTCTACAGGAGAACAGACCTCATTACACTATCTGCTGAATTATGTGGGGTTTCTTACATTTTTCCCTTCCTAGATGATCACTGTAGCATCCAAAGACTGTAATAATAATTATAGAAACTAACATTTATTGACCACTAACTCCATGTAGGAATTATTCTAAATATTCATAACCATATTTAATCCTCATCACACCCCTATTGAGGTAAGTGGCAAAACAGTACTTTTTGCCAGCTCTGCTGGGACTCCTGAGACCATCTCCACTTCAACTGCAGAAACAGAAAAGAACACGGAGGAAGGTATACGGGAATATTTATGAGCCAGGCTCAAAAGGGTCATGCATTACTTCTGCTCGCATTTCATTGACAAAAACTCACATAACCACACCTAACCGCAAAAGAAAAATAAAAATGTAGTCTACCAAGAAGAAGAGGAGAACTGAATGCTGGAAATAAGCTATCAATCTCTGTCTCCACTATCCTGTTCATTATTATCCCCAATATTTAGAGTAGGGCCTGGTACATAATAAGTGCTCATAAACATATCTGATGACTGAATGGGTTTGAACTTTTGTGGTCAGTTATGGAGATTAGAAACATATAGAATCGGCTTAACAATGATTTCTTAGATAATACACCAAAAGTACAAGGAACAAAGAAAGAGCAAGTTGGACTATATCCAAATTTAAAATGTTTTCTTCTGCAAAAAATACCATCAAGAAAGTGAAAAGGCACCCCAAAGAAAGAGAGAAAAATATTTGCAAATCACATATTTGATAAAAGTCTAGTATTCAGACTACAGAAAGAACTCTTACAATTCAGCAACAAAAATACAAAGAACTCAATTAAAAATTAGGTAAAGAATTTGAAAAGATATCTCACCAAAGACAATATACAAATAGCCAACAAGCACATGAAAACATGCTCAACATAATTAATCATTAGGGAAATGCAAATCAAAACCACAATGAGATACCACTACACACCCATTAGAAAGGCTATAATTAAGAAAAAAGACAGAAAATAACAAGTATTGGCAAGGATGTGGAGAAATTGAAACCCTCATATACTTCTGGTGGGAACATAAAATGGCGCAGCCTCTGTGGAAAAGTTTGGCAGTTCCTCAACAAGTTAAACATACTCTTATCATATTACCCAGAAATTCCACTCCTAGGTATATAATCAAAAGAATTGAAAACAGGGAAATAAAACCCAGGTGAATGGAGCATCACAAAAGCAAAGGGCAGATAATGTTTCAAGAAGGAAAATATGGTCAATATTATTAAATATTTTTCACAGGTAAGATGGAAACAAATGACTATTGAACTTGTTAGTCTGGAGATCATTGGTAACTTTGAAGAAAAGGAGATTAAAAAAGTGGAAAAGATTTAATATAAACCTAAATGATGTGTATTAAGGAGATAATGTGAGATGTGGAAGTGGGGGTGGATAGACAATTTCTTTTGAGAGGTTTGGTGCTAAGAGGAGGAGAAATATGGGACTATAGTTGAAGGGGGATTTGGTATCAAGAGAGTACATTTTTAAGAGGGCAGATTCTAGAGCACACCTGTATGCTGATGTGAATGATTCAATGAAATTGATGATATAAAAGATCAAACAGATAATTGTAGAAGAAAAAATATTGAGAAAGCAAGAAGGATATTCAGAGTACTAGTAGATGGGACCCATAGTAAAAGTAGGAGGATTGGCCTTACATGAGAACAAGTAATGTTTATACGTTGTATTGAAGAGAAGGAAATGCTTATGGTATAGTTACAAATACAGGTAAGATGGTGGATTTTTTGAGGAAGATATAAGGGAATTCTCTCTTGATTCTTCCGTTTTTTCTGTGAAGTGATGAGGTAAGGTGATAAGATGAGAGGAGTGAGGGTGGAGTTTTGAGAAACTGAGGAGAGGATAAGGTGTTGAATATTCACTTTGAATAATGGAAATGGGCACATAATATGAAAGGATTGCTGATTTGAGATATGTGGTCAAGAATTTAAGGTGAGATTAGTCAGCTCAGTCTTGTAAATTTCTACAGCAACATTCATCGCTTGCGTACAGGAATAAAACAAGTAGATAGCTAGATTTAACAAGGGTTGTGGTTTTGCCAGGAAAGTACTAGGGTGGGAAAGTGGGCAGGAAGTTGAAGATTTATGGAAGTAAGTGATAATAATGATGGGCCATGAACTCTAAATTAGTACAAAATGAAGAAATGAGGAATAAGAAGGGTAGTTGATGGCGAAAAGTAGTAGAGTTGATAGATTAGAGTTCAAAGTTGAAAAATTGTTGGAGTTCTGTGTCTGTGTGTGCATGCATGCATGTGAGGGAGGTACCTTGGCAGGAAGAATAATCAGTTGCCGCCCAAGAGATATATGTTTTAAAATCAAGATTTCAGAGTTGGTACAATTTTTCAGAATGACAATGTCTAGAGCATGAGCATTAAAGTGAATGGCTTAAGTATGATAGAATAAAAATATCTTTGGAGATGAGGGAATGAAAGATTTGCAAAGCCAGAAATGTTGGATGAGTATCCACACACGTGATAGATGTTGAAGTTGCCAAAATAGTGGCAGTAATAAAAGTAGACAGGAAGAAAGTGACTCAGGAGCTAAAATGTCTAATGAATGAAGGGAAAGGAAAAAGTAGGAGTAGCACATGATATTGTCAAATAGCATGAACTACAAATGAACTCTGGATTTTGAAGGAGAAAGCAAGAGAAATGGTGTGGACAATGAGGAGCAAAGCAGCCACCTACTCAACCTCTACTCCCTGGGGTATATGAGGAAAACTAATGTTCACTTAAGAGGACTGCAGGGGAAGTGATTTCCTCAAAGCACAGCCGTATTCCAGTTATAAACAAGAGACGAACGGAACATTGAGAGAAGAATTTGAAGCTACTGAGAGTTTCTTAAGGACAGACTATGAGTTACAGAGGGCAGAAAAGAAGGGCTTATGAAGATGGGGAGAGAGTTGGGTCCAATTTTGTTATGTGTAGAATAGTAGGTGAATAAGGGTCTAGATAATGGTAGATAATCTGCAGAGTAGTGACTTAAGTAAAAATGATGAGACAAGATGAACCCTGTGATTGTATGGGAGGTGAGTAAAGCCCTCCTGACTGGTAATTGCTTAAGATTGACCTAGAACCCAGAAGAATCCAGAAACACCAATAGAAACATGTTTCCTCTAAATATCATGTATCCTGCATGATGATCCAGCCTTTCAAAGATAGACTAATAAGGTCATCAAAGAGGCTAGATTTGAAAGGAGAAGTGTATATGCCCGGGAGTGTGGGTGTGTATGAAAAATATCAGCATTGCGTTTTAATGTCAGTGGATTGATATTATAGGCGTATGGAGCCGTGCACTATTCCTGGACAACCCAAGATGCCTGCACACACATGGCCCAGATGCAGGTACCAACACTTACTGGGCACCTGCAAAGCCAAAGCTGGGGAAGGAGAGAGGCCAAGGGGTAGTG
Source organism: Ceratotherium simum simum (assembly GCF_057802395.1). Taxonomy (NCBI): domain Eukaryota; kingdom Metazoa; phylum Chordata; class Mammalia; order Perissodactyla; family Rhinocerotidae; genus Ceratotherium; species Ceratotherium simum. The sequence continues at coordinate 12,505,372 of NC_141940.1, forward strand.
GTATTATCCCAACACAGAAACGCATTTACTTAGGCCTCCTAAACGGCAGACGGAAAACAACGTAAGAAAGAAAAGCGAGTTGTTTTTTTTTTCCCCCCTAACATCTCTCCTCAGGAAGAAGTCTTGGAGTTGTATTTCCTACATAAATTCACCTGCTAAAACTCCAGGGAGCTCATCAGTGGGCAGATGTTCCCATCTAAGTATGGTTACCAGCAAACATTTAACCAAAATCATGGCTGCATCTGGCTCACACTAGAAGGCTTCTCTTTGTCATTGTCTTCTAAGAGAACAATGCCCCATGCTTATAAATTTAGACTCAGAGCATCAACTCAACTTGTCTCAGGATCTTTGTGGCTATACCTTCTTGCTGGGAATCAGCACTGTCCTCAGAGAATCAATTTGAGGAGTATTCCCAAAGTGTTTTTCTTTTTAGTGTTTATCCACCGGAATGTCTAGGAGTGAAGCATAGACTGAGCAATGCAATCCTAAGATTCAATCTCTTTCATCAAATACATACAGTGTATATAAAGCATCAAGGCAAGAGGATGGAGAGCTTTAATTGAACTTCCAGTAGAGATCTAAGCTCAAATCCTGGAATCATCCCATATTAGCATTGTAAGTTAGGCTAGGTACTTAACCACTCTGAGCCTGATTTTCTGATCTCTAAAAAGAAGGGATTATATCTCATATGGCTGTTGCAAAGATCAAATGAAATAATTCATGTAAATAATATAGCACAAAAACCCACAGAATGGGAGAAAATATCTGCAAATCATATATCAGATAAGGAATTCTTATCCAGAACATATAAAGAACTATTACAAGTCAATGATAGAAAGATAAATAACCCAAGTTAAAAAAACGGGCAAAGAATATGAATAGACATTTCTCCAAGGAAGATATACAAATGGCCAACAAGCACATTAAAGATGCTTGAGATCATTAGTCATCAGGAAAATACAAATCAAAACCACAAAGAGATACCACTTCATACCCACTAGGATGGCTAGAATGAAAACGTCCGATAATCATAACAGTTAGTGAGGATGTAGAGAAATCAGAACCCTCATACACCGTGAGTAAGAATGTAAAATGGTGCAGCTGCTTTGGAAAAGTTTGGCAATTTCTCAAAAAGTGAAACAGAGCTACCATTTGACCCAGCAATTCCACTCTTAGGCATATTTCCAAGATAAATGAAAATATATGTCCACACAAACACTTGTACATTAATGTTCATAGCAGCAATATTCATAATATTCAAAGGTGGAAAAACCCAATTGCTCATCAACTGATAAACGGATAAACAAAATGTGGCATATCCATACAACAGAATATTATTCAGCCATCAAAAGGAATGAAGTACTGATAGATGTAACATGGATGAATCTTGAAAATATTATGCTAAGTGAGAGAAGCCAGACACAAAAGACCACATATTATATGATTATATTCATATGAAATGCTCAGAACAGGCACATCTATAGAGACAAAGTAGATTAATAGTTGCATACGGTTAAGGGCAGAAGTTGTTGGGGGCATAGGGGAATGATAGCTAAAGGGTACAGGGTTTCTTTTTGATGTGTTGAAAATGTTCTAAAATAGACTGCGGTGATACTTGCACATATCTGCAAATATACTAAAAACATTGAATTGTACACTTCAAATGGGTAAACTGTATGGTATGTGAAGTATGTCTCAATAAAGCTGTGAAAAAAGCCTGTGTGGTAGGCAGAAATAAAAGACCGCAGCACATTATCTGGAACAGAGTAAATGCTCATGAAGTGGTAGCTATTATTACAATCCTATCATCATTTACCATATTTCTCTGACAAATTTAGTTTGTCTGGTTCAAAATCAATTCATGGAAAATGATTACATTATTAGGAAGGAATTAAATGTGACCAATAAATCCTAATGATTGAGAGAAGGATCTCTGGAGCCAGACAACCATGGATCTTCCATCACTAACATATGAGCTTGAGCATATTAACTTCTCCGTTTCCTCATCTGTAGGATGGAGGTAATAATAGCACCTACCTCACATAAATATTGTTAGGAGTAAATGAAATAAGGTATGTGCTAAGGCCAGCACAGTGACTGGAACATAATAGTTCTTAGCAAAAATTAGATCTTCCTATCTTGAGCCAATTTCCCACATGTTCTAATCCCCTCCAAAGATCTTTCCAATGTTTATATGCCAACAATTTTTATTTTAAATGTCAAACTTTTCCTGGAATTTACTTCTAATAATGGTTCACTGCTTGAATGTTGTCAGCTGCCAAAACATCAATTATTCCAAAAGGCTATATTCTTATTCTCATTGTCCTCTACTTGTATCTTGTTGATAGGTACAAGTAACTGATGCGGGTTGAGTTAGTAGGCATTCTTCATTTTAATTAGCCACTGGTGCATCTTTGCCATTCTCTTGGCTACCAGTAAGAAAATCAGTCACTGAAAAGTCAATGGAATAAATGTGACTCAATGAATATGGCTGCCAACATTAGAAATGGAAACTACTACCAGCTAATTCAAGATTGTGCTGAGGCCTTCCACACCCAAGGGTTTTTTCTTTTTTCAGATTTACTCAAAATCAGTGACCTTAAATAACTAAATAAAAAATAAAACAAGATGTTAAAGAATATGTCAAGATGTGGTTGGAAATCAATACACAGTTGCTTTTAATATAAAGAAAAGAAGATGAAACCTCCACAAAATCCCTGCTGGAACAAATCATGTTCTTCGCTCCAGGGATTAAAGAGAAGAGCAATTTTGTCACAACTATATATCATCCATCCAAATGCATGGCTTCTTTTCAAATCTATGAAACCTGCAAATTTGATTCTATAAACTAGAAACACATTCACTGAATTTAAAGATAACCATACGTACTTTTGTAATCAAAGAAATTATACTACAGTGGAATAAAATACATTTTTATACCTTGCACTTTATTCAGAAATTCAGCATAGAAATTGGCTATCAATGTCTCAGACTTCATATATAGCTTTCCAAGCTATGCTTTGGCTCTAGAATTTTAACTGTTTTAAACTAACAACAGAAACATTAACAAAAACAAAATATACATAACAGGCTGTTTCAGGGAAAGCTGTGCCCTGCAGCAAGTCTCTGCACAGGGAATAGCACACGTCAAGTGTATTGCCTTTCTGCCAAGGTGTAAGCATGTGACAGGCCACTATAAGAATTTAAATCCTCAGAAGAAACGTCATGACGCTGCTTCTGAGAACAAGTTGACCTGAAGTTCAAGTCTCACTCTGGTCTGCACAAGTTAGTAGCATTATTTCTGCCCACTCTTCTTGTTCCCAGTTTTAATTCATTAGGCCACACTCATGGCCTCAGATTCACTCTACTCTCTCCTTGGCTTTGTCTCCTCTGAAATGCCTCTGTCCGTTCTCTTGCTGGGCCATGCCAATGTCACTGCCATACAAATAGCTTCTCTCTGACTCCTCAAGGTCACCTCATCCTGCCCCCCAACCATGCCACTACCTTGAATACTTTCTACATGTTAATAGGTAATGTCATCAAAGCTAACATTTATTGAACTTTTATCATGTGCCAGACACTGTACTAAGTACTTCACATGTATTACCTTAACTGATCCTCCAACAATCCTAAGAAGTAGGTTTTATTATTAGCTCCATTTTACCAATAAGGAAACTGAAGTTCAGAAAGAATATGTGTTTATAGGATACATGTTGTTTGCCAAAAGACACAGAATTAGGAGGTAGCAGACTTGGTATTTGTAGTTAGAATTTATGATTCAAAATGTTACACAATACTATCTGATTCATTTTTATCTTTTGCTAAATTTTAGATGAAAAACATATTTTAATTTGCATTTCTCGATTTCTACTGAAGCAGAAACAGAATGCTCCAGAAAATATGGGATATAAGATATATTGCATATATTTTCTTTGATTTCTTCTTTTTAAAAATAAAATCAAATGTAGGACAATAGAAATTTTAGAGTTTAGGAGAAATAAAGGATATATTACTGGATGATGTGCTGATGAACTAAAAGCATGACTTTTCTTGCTCTCCAGCGGCACTGCTGAATTGTGGTCCTCCATGATTTTCAGGAACTGTTACTACAGAAGGCTATAGAGATCTCCTTCTCAATGATGATTCTCAGGATCCAAGTGGTGAGCTCCCTACCTGCCCCTCCACTGCTCTCCAAACTACACTTAAGTATTCCACCTCAGCCACAGCCATTGATATCCAAGGCCCTGCCACCTCGAAGCACAGCTTGTGAAGTCAGTACAAGTCTCTGACAGGAAAACCCACTATCCCTTGTCTCTTCTCCTAGTCTGAAAGAGTCAACCTTCTCTGCTTGAGCTCTCCAAACCACACAGCCTCCAAAGCTCCCCCTGAGGGTTGATTAGACTAATCTTAATTCCTTTTTAGGCCCAGACTAGATGTTGCAAACTTCAGTTCCACAAGCCAAACGTAGGACTACCAGTCAAACTCATTCTACAAACCAAATGAAGATGCCTCTTTGAATGCCCTCACATTGTTCTTTTTTTTTTTTTTTAACATTAGTTTCCAACAAGTAAAAATTGGGAGCTTTAATGTAAAAATCCAGACCTACTTCCTCTTCCTGCCCCCAAAGATCTGGCAACACTAGTTCACATACCTTGCAAGGCAAAATCTCCTGGATCCAATAGTAACTTCTGTCTTTAGACAGGCCAGGAACACTCCAGTTCACCACCTGGCTGCTTCATCGTCTTAGATAAACTGCCTGACCTCTACAGGTACTTGAGCTCATGACTTTGAATCTAGGATTTCTTTTTTCTTTTTTTGTTTTTTGTGAGGAAGATCGGCCTTGAGCTAACATCTGCCAATCCTCCGCTTTTTGCTGAGGAAGACTGGCCCTGGGCTAACATCCATGCCCATCTTCCTCCACTTTATATGGAATGCTGCCACAGCATGTCTTGCCAAGCGGTGCGTCGCTGTGCACCTGGGATGTGAACCGGCGAATCCCGGGCCACCACAGCGGAGCGCACACACTTAACCGCTTGCACCACCGGGCCGGCCCCATGAATCCAGGATTTCTAAACCAAAGTCTATTTAGAGTTGATTTCAGGGCACCTGGAACTTTTAATTTTGGGTTTTTTTTTTTGCAGAGTGGGGAGGAGTTACTGAAACAAAAGAGCTATTAACGTGCCCCTACCCAAGGCTAAGCCTACATATTAGGAACAAAGTCCTGGCTAACACTCCTGGGGGTTTGTACATACAATGTCTAGCACATAGTAGGTGCTCAGCAAATATTTGCTGAAGGTATGGAAATGTTTCTCTTTCCTTTCATTAGTGTCAAATGCAATGAGAAAAAATATACCAAGCAATTTGTCAGTAATTACTCCAATTAACATCTAAGTAAAATTAGAACATATGTATTTTTCTTTTGGGAGTTACCTCACCAAATCTTTGCCCATTTTCCTATTTGGACATTTATATTTTTATTACTGTTTTCTAAAAATCTTTATATATTAATCAATTATTGTATGATACATGCATCCCTTTTTTTCTGGTTATTTAGCTTTTCATTTTATCTGTGCTTTTATATAAAGAAGTTTTAATTATTTTCATGCAGGAAGAGGCTTGCAGTTTTAAAGCACACTTAATCCACATTGAGAATAACAATAATAATATCAATAGATTTTCTGCATTCCTGCTTTACTTTCACTACCGTTATGGACAATGGTAATGGTAGAAAGAACAATCTAAGTAGCAGGCTGCTGGGATTACACTGATTACAGGTCAATTTACATAGGGAACTAAGTAAATCCCTGCCTTTTCCCAGTTAAAGGTTCCTTTCAGAGATTGATGTCAAAAAACAGAACAGCAACAACAAAAAAGAGAATAGGTGAGAGAATATATATTTCTAACCATGTAATTACTATACTAGCTTAAAATGAGCCAATAGAAGAAGAGGTAGGTCAACAGCGCCCAGATCTCCCCGTGGAGTCAGCAGACTCAAGCTAACTCTTGTATACACAACACCAGCTATGACCCTGATGGCCTCATTGCTTTGTCAATGGCATAAATCCTACCAAAATTACTTCCAATATCTTTCCCCTGAGTGGAATTAACTTGATCAAGTGCTGCTCTGCTTCTAATTATTTTTCACTTCCAGGACTAGCAAATTTTTCTGTAAAGGAACAGATAGTTTAGTTTTGGGGAGCCATACGGTTTCTGTCACTTCTCCTCCACTTCCTCCTTCCACTCCTCTCCTTTTTCACATCACATTTTTCTTTATGTAATGTCATTAGCTTGGAGAGTGGAGCATGAACAAGAATATAAACATTATTTTGTAATGGGCCATTTCTGTTTACCCCAGGACCACCTACCTACTCACTGCCTTTATAGGGATCCCAGATTGTGTGATCTGCTGACTCACAGGCAGTGGTGTGCTGGTGCTGGCACAAACCAGCTTGAAAGAGTTGATTGTATGTGTATCTTCATAACTTTGCCATTGATGATAGTACATTGGTAGGTCGAAATTAGCCATAGCGGAAGTATTTGCTCCATGGAAATAGGCAAATGCTACAAATCAAGTGTATTAGTTTGCTAGAGCTGCTGTAACAATTACCCAAAACTGGGTGGTTTAACGACAGAAACTGTCTCACAATTCTGGACGCTAGAAGTTCAGATCAAGACTTGCAGTGTTGCTCCCTTCTGAAGGCTGTGAGAGAAGGATCTGTTCCAGGCATCTCTCCTTGGCTTGTAGATGACTAGTTTTTCCCTGTGTTTCTTCACATTCTCTTCCTTCTATGTGTGTCTCTTTCTCTCCACATGGCATTCTTTTTATAAGGTCACCGATCATATTGGATTAAGGGCCCAAATACTCCAGTATAACCTCATCTTAATAATCATATTTGCAATGTAAATATTGGGAAATAAGGTCACATTCTGAGGTACTGGGGGTTAGGATTTCAACATATGAATTTTGGAGGGGATACAATCCAACCCTTAACATCAGGCCTTTATGGTTTTTCAGAGAACCAGTTGTTAAACATTTATCAGTACAGCATTGCCTACAGCCCTGTGATTGCTCTCTTCCTCAATTAGGACTCCACAGAGGGCTGAGAGGCCATCAATTTCAAGTGGAAAAGCAAACACCTGGTGACTGTTAGACCGGTGAGAACCGGTGGTACTATGAACTCAGTGTTCCTCTTTCTTGAAATAAAGTACTAAAGAAAATGTAGAAATATGAAACCATAAAACTCCTAGAAGAAAACATATGGGAAAAGCTCCTTGACATATGTCTTGGTAATGATTTTCTTGATATGACACCGAAAGCACAGGTAACAAAAGCAAAAGTAAACAAGTGGGACTACATCAAGCTAAAAAGCTCCTGCATAGCAAAAGAAAATTAAAAATCAACATAATGAAAAGGCAACTACAGACTGAAAGAAAATATTTGTAAACTATATATCTGATAAGAAATTAATATTCAATATATATAAGGAACCTATATAAGTCAATAGCAATAATAATAATAGTAATAATAATAACCTGATTTTAAAATGGGCAAAGGACCTGAACAGACATTTTTTCAAAGGAGACATACAAATGACCAACAGGTATATGGAAAAGTGCTCAGCATCATAAACCATCAGGGAAATGGAAATCAAAACCACAATGACATATCACCTCACACCTGTTAGAATGACTATTATCAAAAAGTCAAAAGATAACAAGTTTTAGTGAGGATGTGGAGAAAAGGGAACCCTTGTACACTGTTGGTGGAAATGTAAACGGTACAGCCATTATGGAAAACAGTATGGAAGTTCCTCAAAAAGTTAAAAATAGAACTGTCATATAATCCAGCAATCCCACTTCTAGGTATATATTCAAAGGAAATGAAATCAGTATTATGAAAAGATATCTGCTCTCCCATGTTCATTGCACCATTATTCACAATAGCCAAGCTATGTAAATTTTAGGACAACCTAAATGTCCGCTGACAGAAGAACAGATAAAGAAAATTATATATATTATATTTATATATTATATTATATATAATTTAATTATATTTTATATTATTTTATATATGATATATAATTTAATTATGTATTATATTATATTATATTATATCATATATATACAATGGAATAATATTCACCCTTAAAAAAGAAGGAAATCCTGCCTTTGCAGCAACATGAATGAACCTGGAGGACTTTATGCTAAGTGAAATGTCAGAAAGATAAAGATGAATACTTCATAATCTCACTTATGTGTGGAATCTAAAAAAGTCAAACTTACAGTAACAGAGAATGTAGAAGGATGGTTACCAGGGACTGAGGGGTGAGGGATATGGGGAGATGTTGGTCAAAAGGTACAAACTTTCGGTTATAAGATGAATAAGTTCTGGAGACCTAACGTACAGCATGGTGACTACAGTTAATAATAATGTATTGTATTCTTAGAATTTTCTAAGAGAGTAGATCTCAAGTGTTCTCATCACCAAAAAAAAAAAAAAATGATAACTATGCAAGGTGATGGATAATTAATTAGCTTGATTGTGGTAATGATTTCACAATGTATATCAAAACATCACATTGTACACCTTACACATATAAAATTTTTATTTCTCAATCATGCCTCAATAAAAGCGGGAAAAAAGTACACAGCTTTTCAATATACATGAAGTATCTCTAAAACAAAAAGGAAATGTAGAACTAGTAGATAAAATCCTCCCACAAAGTTAGAAAAGATTACCTAGGAATACATTGTATATGTCTCATCAAAAGGCATCAGAAAGGATGACTACAGTGTCTGTGAGAGTGAAGTAGTTGGTGACCCTTCATACACAGCTGACTCATTTTAGAAGTACAAGAATTTAATCAATATTATTCAGTTATCATTAAAATTGATTTTATTAAATGTGAATAGCAATAATGACATTACAGGAGTATATCCACCTGAGTCCAAAGCAGATCAATCTATCAACCTAAATAAATTCAGAAAAATAAATCGGTGAAACTGGTAAATTAGTGCCTATCAAAGGAATTTTCTACTTTTCAACCAATTATTTTGATATTACATTGGTCACAAGGTAAGGGTCCAATGTAGGCTAGCTGAGTAGACTGAAACAGGGTGGAATTGGCAAGGGAGGGGCACGGGCAGACCTCATTCACAGCTACATTGATTTTCTCAGAAATGGTGACTGAGCAAAGTCATGTAAGCTTGCTATGGCAACAGAGAGCCTAAAATAACCGCCTGAATGAAATGAAGGCTTCAATTTGCCCCTCCAGAGTCATAGGGCATCTCATTTCTGAAAGCAGCCTCTAAGGTATAAGGTAGACACTATGTGAAGGAGTCATATTCAGATAACTAGCAGCATTCTACCTTTCTATTTGTGTTGCTTACAAACACACGGTAATTCACATTTCTTTTGCAATGCCATCTGTTTGGCCCACCAGTCCATTAGCATATTTTAGAAAAATTCTTTTTCTTGTATAAAAAGCTAAGACAACAACTCCCATAGCCAGATAGATGGGACCGGTTTGTTGTAAAATCTAGCTGGCCAAATATGGCTTGGCTATGCTTATTAACAAAACAAGCAAGAGCATGTTCAATGTGATTTTCTTTCTTGTTCTTTTGGAATGGGCACTTAGTGAATGGGCCAAAACACCTTACCAACTCTCTGGTCATTTTGGTCTTTAGGAATGACCACCAGAGAAATTCCTAGGATCTCTTTCTCTGAGGACTGTAAGCCTCACAAAGAAGCAAACAGGAATTATGTCTGTTTTCTCTCTCATTCTCCCTTCCTTACGTAGTTCTTGGCAGTTAATTGATAACCAACACAAGTTTTGATTAAATGAATCAATCAGTCAAGCAAGCATTCAATAATCATTGACTGAATGCTTGCTTTGATGCTGTCATTATGGAAAAGCTCTCTGTCATCTCTGGAGTTATCCTTAAGCTCTAAGTTCCTTTTTTAAATTTTTTAAAAATTTTACAGCTTTATTGAGGTATAATTGATATAAAAAAAAAACCCTGCACATATTTAATATATACAATTTGATAAGTTTGGACAATATACACACCCACAATACCATCACTACAATCAAAGTAAAGTTCCTTTGATTATGTATAGGAGATGAAAAACAAAAGCAAAGAGGTAGGTATTTACCTTATTGTAGAGGCATTAAGTCTAACAAAATAAATTACAATGTAAACCAACAAATTGTCTCTATCAGAATGTATTTGGGAAGTCAAAATTCACAATAAGTTAGTCAAAAGAAAAATTGTAAAGCATTTACAGATAAAGTTAAATGCAATTTCTCTTTTTGACAGAATGAATTAATAGGGTAAAATTTTGTTCAAAAGTTTTTTGTTCGATCAGGCCTTGCTGATAAGTAATTCCAACTTCCATCTCCAAAGAGATTAATCACATTTAATGTGTTCATTGGCACAGTGACATGCTTAAAGCAAGTAGGTGGAAAATGATTTTGCCAATGTCATTGGGATGTGTTTTTGACAAGATCTGAATGATATTACTTAGTGGCAATTCTAAGACAGATGATATATGTGTTTCAGCTGAAGGAATTTCTTTCACTCAAAATAATTAAATGTGTAGTCAAGTCTGTTTCCATATGTATATATAAGTAGGTTGCTTAAAATCCTGTGTCTATTCGGAACCCAAGTACACTCTGTAAAATTTTTTTCAACGTTGGAAAAAAAGACATGTGACTTCATAGGTGTGTTACCCTAACCCCCTATTAGTGACTATGGTAGAGAGAATAATCGTCCCTGAAAAATTTCCAGATCCTAATTCCCAGAAACTGTAAATACCTTACCTTACATAACAAAATGGACTTTACAGCTATGCTTAAGTTAAGGATTCTGAGATGGGGAGATTATCCTGGATTGTCCAGGTGGGATTGATGGAATTGCAAGGGTCTTTAAATAGGGACAAAGGCAGAAGAGTCAGAACCAGAGAGATGGCATCATAAGAAAGACTCAACGAGCCATTGCTGGCTTTGTGACAGAGGGCCACAAGTCAAGGAATGCAGGAAGCCTCTAGAAACTGGAAAAGGAAAGAAAACAGATTCTTCCCTAGAAAGGAACCATCCAGAAAGGAATGTAGGCGTGCTGACACTTTGATTTTAGCCCAGTTAAGACCCATTTTGGGCTTCTGAACTCCACAGCTGTAAGAAAATAAATTTGTGTTGTGTTAAGCCACCTGGTTTGTGGTAATTTGTTACAGCATCTATAAAAAAAACTAATGCAGTGACCCTCCTGGATTCACAAAGAGCACCTAGACAGAAAAGAAGGAAAATGATGCTGTGCATGTTTTCTTTCTTTCTTTTTGTGAGGAAGATCAGCCCTGAGCTAACATCCATGCTAATCCTCCTCTTTTTGCTGAGGAAGACCGGCCCTGAGCTAACATCCATCGCCAATCCTCCTCCTTTTTTTTTCCCCAAAGCCCCAGCAGATAGTTGTATGTCATAGTCGCACATCTTTCTAGTTGCTGTATGTGGGACATGGCCTCAGCATGGCCCAGAAGCGATGCGTCGCCATGCGCTCTGGGATCGAACCCGGGCCACCAGTGGCGGAGCTCGGGCATAACGGCTAAGCCACGGGCAGGCCCTGTGCATGTTTTCTGTAACAAGTCCTAAGCAACACAATTGTCAACCAACTAGGGATGATATTTTGAGGAATCAAAAGAGACAATAAAGCTGTGAGAAGATGTTAAACCTGCTTATCAGTTAAGAAAAACATCTAAACCATTATTTCTGACTAGATTGGAAAAAGCAATTGGTTTGAAGTGCAGTAGAGTGAGCATTTAATTCATCTGCCCCAAAATAATACATTTAATGGAGCACTTTCCAGCAAGAGAAAAGGAAACTTTGTGGAAAGAAGCTTCTGTAGAGGCAGTCGTGTATCATCGCAAGCTTGGCAACTCAGATTAGCTGAATTCAGCTCAAACTGCATAAACAATTGCATGAAAATCAACCATGGTATAACTCTAACTAAATCAATATATTCCTTTTTCACTACGAAGAAATTGCGGATATGAAAACCCCAGGATTTATATACCCAGTCCCAGGTATAGGTGAAATCAACATCTCTTTGTATGTATTAAGGAAGCCTTCATGGAGGAGGGAAGGAGCATAATTCAGTAGGCCAAAGGAGGGTATCATAACAATTACAGATATGACCTGACATTGTCACAGAGGCAAGAATGAAATTATTACCATCAACAAGGGGAAAGGGCAAAGAAACTCACAGTTTTGAGATCACGAATCCATTCAAGTTTTCTCGATCTATGAGAAGAAGCCATCACACTTTAGGGCTCAGGATAGCAGGCAGGTCACATACAAGACAATCCTAAGAGAGATATTAACCTGCAAATATATGCACACTGACTCCTATCACCTGAATGAGATGCTGCATCTCAATCCCTCCCAAATATATTTATCCTCAACTCATTCTTAAATTAACATACATACGCAATGTTGTAGTTGAAGAAATAAACCTTAGTTATTCCTCTAAAGAATTCCTCTAAGCTATTCCCTAAAGGAAACTTGAAGGAATTTGGGGAGTTCATTTGCAGTAAACTCATTCAAAATATCCAAGAGATAACCTAATATGCTTGATTTATATTCAAACTAGGAAAGTGTCTGACTAGAGACAGGACAGTCAAGTGGAAAGAGCATCCAGCTATGAGGCCGGAGACTTAGGTTTTAGTTCTGACCCGGCCACCCCCTGGCTATGGAATCTTCAGTACGTCATTTCCCCTCTCTGGGTCTCAGTTTACGTATCTTGAAATTGAGGAGGGTCTAAATAAATTGAGAAAAGGTACATTTGGAGAAAACATGCTTCCAGTAGTTCCTCTTGCAGCCACAGCAGACACTCATAATGGATCACGGCACCCTTTTCCTGAACCTAGATACAGTCTCACAATCCCCAGCTCAGCAATCCAGGCAGCTGCGACCAGACCATCGGTCGACATGCAAGGTGAAACTTATTCCCCTTCCTCAGAAATGATCTCTAAAATGCCTTCCAGTTCCAAGCACTTATGTTTCTGTGCTTTTTGATTTAATGATTCCTGTCCTAGCTTCTTTAAAATCAGACTTGATGAGAATGGATCTTCTTCTGCAAGTTCATTGACTCACTTCTCCTAAGAGATCCTTTACAAGTTCTTATGCAATTCAGGAGCAGAGAAAGATTCTGTATTACAATGAACATGGTCGAAAGCGGTTGTTTCTTGTGCCAACAAAAGAAGACAAGAAACAGAGAATCACGGAACAGGTGATTGTTTGACTTTGGTGCACCTGGCCTTAATCTGCTTCCATTGTTCTACTGAAAGCAGATGGCAGTTGAACAATAAGTATAATAATGACCTGAGAAAGAAACAAAATGAGTCTGGAAGGCGGAAATTTAGTTAAACTATAAAGTTAACCAAAAACAGGAAAACAACATGCCCAAGAAATAAGGAGGCAGTCCTATGTGGTGGAAAGAGCATAGACTCTTTAACTAGGCAGATGTTGGTTCAAACAGCTCTGCCACTTGAGATCTGTGTGACCTTAGGCAAGTCATTGAACTTCTGAGTCTGTGTCTTCATATGTAAAGGTGGGCATAATAACTACTCTCAGGAGGTTGCCATGGAAGTTAAATGAAATGAGTTTATTAAGGTCAGTGAGAATGTCCAGCACATCACTTGATATGTAGTAAGTGCTCAATACATGTCAATTTCCTCCTTCTTTCCTTCCTTCTTTCTAAAGAGAAAACATGATTCAAAGAGCCTTTCCTTACGCAAAATCTATCTACAAAGACTGCTGTATTCTTACTTCCTGAGGTGAATTTTTAAATTTAGAAATAATTTTTAGAAACTAATTTTTGATGTAAAGAAATCACTGTCAGGTTAACTTGCTGCCTATAGAGCCTTTCTGCATATTTATCTTATGGTGGAGATTAAAAATTGGAATAGGGCGACATTTTGTAGCTCGGCTCTGAGAAAGTCTGACTGAACTGGGATTTTCTGATTAGGTTGGTAACATAAAAATATCATTTGGTAGAATATAAAATCACTGGTAGTAATTCTACATCAAACTGAATTTAAAAGGCAAATAATAGTGTATATTAACCGACTGAGCTGGGGCAGAAGTTTGCAAATGTGGCTTTCAGGCCTTATGGGTCAGTTGGTCAGAGGAGGAGAGAAGCAGAGCAGCTATCCTAGAAAAGTAGCCTTGTCACAGGATGCACCACAGTGTTGGCTAGCAAGAGCACTGGAAGCTTCCAGGCCACACCTTGCTGTCTTAGAGGCTACTATACAAATGCAGGAACATAAGTAAAGGGTATAAAATAATGTAAAATCATGAAATCCTTCACCTCTTGAAAGGAAAGGGAATGAAAATAAGCAATATCTGGACCTTTGAACCCCACGAGCATGTAATCCCCAGTGCAGCCTGGCCTGTACTGAATAACAATCTTATCAAGATGCCCAGAGAAACATGACTGCTATTTTCACCCCAGTTCCCATCTCGACGAGCTTTGTCCTTGGTATCTGTGTTTGCAGAGTCAAATATTGTATTGTAATCTGAAGAACTGAGTATATTTTCTGAAAAGTTAATAGAATTTTTAATCTCTTAGAAAATGAGTAGTTTTGTGAAAAATCATTTCTGTCTATGGAAAAAGAACAGAAAGGATTTTCTATGTAAGTGTAAAGTTCAATGAGGTTCCTTTAAATCTTTAATGCAATTCAAAAAAGATACAACAGGCATTGATTAAGTTATACAAGCATAACTTATGAAGAGCTGCAAATACAAAAGGCACATGAGCAACACAGAAGGAGTAGTGCTCTTATGGTTGACACTTGTTTTTCTTAATCTACTTCTGATGGAAGATATTTTCCTGGTACCATTATATTCCCTTCAAACTCCTACAAGGAGAACTGTGTTCATGGAGGGGAGAAATGTTCTGGGCTATGAGACAGGTATACAGCATAAAGTGAACAAAAATATCTTTCCTAAGACACTATGATTCCATCTCACCTTGGGGCATAAACTATGTAACCCATATCAAGGCCAGTTGCTAGCGTCAGGATCTAGTTCCACAGAGGATTGCATTCCAAGGAACAATAGTGTATTATAGTTTATAGTGTATATATATATATACACACTATATATACTATATATTTATATAGTATAATTTAAATTCCTTTTCTTTTTCCTCTCTCCTTGAATTCAGAAATACTTATTGGGTCCTTCTCTTCCCTTCCCTTGGGGTGGCCGGTGCCCATAGGCCTGTGCGCCTGAGTTTAGTGGAGACTCAGAGGCCGGGGCTGAGGAGATGGTTGAAGCCAACGAGGCAAAGTGCGCAGCAGGGCTGCAGGATCAGGACCAAAGAGGAGGCTGAAGCCTCAGTAGCTGAGGCTAAGGCAGCAGTTGGGGCCGAGTTGCTGGCTAGAGCTGAGGCGGCAGCAGGTTAATATCGAGGCTCACAGAGCCAGGATGGAGAATGCACTCAGGGCTGGAGAAGGTAACAAAAGCTGATGGAGCTGGGGCTGAGATGTCTGTTTGGGCCTTTCACGGGCTACTGTTGTCATTTCATTTCCTGCAGGTTTTTATACAGCCTCTCCCTGGCGGAAACACGTTAAGGAGGATGGCTCCATTAGTTCTTCAACTGGATCATCTTCTGCAGTTCTGTCTCTGCTTTCTGAACCTCAGATCAATAATCCCACCTACTCCCACTCTGGCAAAACTGTTTGTGGCCCTGCTACAGATTCTGGAGCAGGCCTGGTCTCAACCCCTTTTCCCACCAATCCATTAGATCCTCTAAGCCTGGAGTCTAGACAGGGTTACTAGGGATGTGGTGGGAGAGCTCACTGTGGGGCAGAGGGCCTTTGTCCCCTCTTCACTCCAGGCCACTAGGATCCTCTGTGTCCACATGTGAGCTCAGACACTGGATGCAGTGTGCCCAGAGCACTTAGCAAATGAGTGCAGCTCAGGAAAGTTGCTGAGGAAGAGGCTGAGCCATGGCGCTGGGCTGCTTTGAGTGCCTTGGCCCCCACAAAACACATATAGAACATAAAGGGACCAGCTACTGCTGAAGAGAAAACCTAGAGACACGTTGAGTGGCTTCTCTGTTCACTCCATGTTTCCCAATTAATATCTGCCCAAAGTTACATCAAAAGAATAACGTCTTCACTACATGAGGTTCCTGTCAGCTGGCAAATTGTGCTATCCTCTTTCAAGCCAAACAAATATATGTATATGTATATGCATGCGTATATGCATATGCATATGCTATGTGTATATCTACATCTACATCTATATCTACAGGTGTGTATAAAGTGGATTTTAATAATATCTAAAAGATCTTACTTGGGCCGGGCCTCCAGAAGCAGCTTAGAGGTTAAGTGTGTGCATTCCGACTACTGGCAGCCCGGGTTCAGATCCTGGTAGCATGGCACCTGGCCTTACGCATCGCTTCTCCCGCCATGCAAGGAGGCTGCGCCCCAGCCATACAGCAATTAGAAGGATGTGCAACTATGACATACAACTATCTACTGGGGCTTTTACAGGGAAAAAAGAAAGGAGGAGGAGGATTGTGGTGAAGTTAGCTCAAGAGCCAGTCTTCCTCAGCAAAAAGAGGAGGATTAGCCATATGGATGTTAGCTCAGGAGGCTGATCTTTATCACCAAAAAAAAAAAAAAAAAGACCTTTACTTAATATAACTTCAGATGAGATCATGCTTTTTCAGTGCTTATATGCATAACACAATAAACTCGAGAAGTTTAAAATATAACCAAAACCAAAGAAACAATTCCAGTCTCCAAATATTATAATACTATGTTGAGTTACCCCTAAACCAGAGCATATTTTCAGCAGGTGATTATTTAGTGATCAAGCTCAACTAAACATTGTGCATCTTCTCAGTAAATTCCAGAGCATAGTTTAGGCCTCCTAGCTTTTTCCAGAATTGCAATTACTTATTCTAGAAAAGAGAGAAGATACAAGGATAACATGATAGCACAAAAATCAATTTCTTCTTCAATAAATGGGTGCTGGGAAAACTAGTGAGGAAAATCACTAGATTGGGGAAACTGTTAGGGAAGAAATGAAATTGTTGAACCTTATCTCTACTCCAACATACAAAAATCAACTCAAAAATGGATTAAAGACTTAATCATGTAAGACCTGGAAATCACAAAACCATTAGAAGAAAACATAGGAAAGAGCTTCTTGACATTGGTCTGGGCCAAAAGATTTTTTGGATATGAATACCCAAAAGCACAGGCAGTGAAAACAAAAATAGACAAATGAGATTACATCAAACTAAAAAGCTTCTGCATAGCAAAGGAAACAAACAAGAGTGAAGAGAGACAATCTACAAATCAGAGACACATGTTTGCAAACCATACATCTGATAATGGGTTAATATCTAAAATATATAAAGAACTCAAACAACTCAATAGCAAAAACCAAATAACCTTATTTAAAAAATGGGCAAGGACCTGAATAGACATTTTTCAAAAGAAGACATACAAATGGGCAACTGGTACATGAAAAAGTGTTCCACATCCCACTCAATCATCAGGGAAATGCAAATCAAAACCACAAGTGAGATATCACCTCGTACCTGTTAGATTGGGTTATCAAAAAAAAAAAAAAACAGATAACCAGGTGTTGCCAAGGATGTGGAGAAAGGGCAAACCATGTATCCTCTTGGTGGGAATTTTAATTGGTACAGCCATCATGGAAAACGGATTGTGGAGATTCCTCAAATAATTAAAAACAGAACTACCCATATGACCCAGGAATTTCTCACTTCAATGGATATATTCCCAAAGGAAAATAGAAATCAGTATCTCAAAGAGATATCTGCACTCCATATTCATTTGCAGCACTATTCGCATTGTGGCCAAGATAAGTGAAATAGCTCTAAGTGTCTGTTGATGGATAAATGAATAAAAGAAGATGTGATATATATTGGAATAATAGTGGAATATTATTCAGCCACGAGAAGGAAGGAAATCCTGCCATTTGCAACAACATGGATGAACTTGGAAGATATTAAGCTATATAGAAATAAGCCAGGCAGAGAAAGACAAATACCATGTGATCCTCACCTCATATGTGGAATCCTGAAAATAAAAAGTCAAACTCAGAAGCAGGGAGTAGAACAGTACTTATCAGGAGTAGGGAGGTGGAGGAAATGGAGAGATGTTTGATTCAAAGGTTACAAAGTTGTAGTCATATGTAGGATGAATAAGCCTAGAGATCTAAGGAAACAGGCATGTGATGACCTATACTTCTCAATAATACTGTATTGAACACTGGAAATTTTGCTAAGAGAGAGATTTCCAGAAAACTCACTGGCTCATCACACCTACGAAAAATGGTAACTATGTGAGGAAATGATATGTTAATGTAGCTTCTTGACTGTAGCAATCATTTCAACCCTGTATATAGTATATCAAATCATCAAGTAAACCTTAAATATATATAAATTTTATTTAAAAATATATAAATAAATAGAAAAGAGAACTTAAGAAGACATAAAAGGTAAAAAAATAATTTCTCCATGTTAAGGTCTATTGTGGAGATGATGGCCCATTTTGTTCTATCTATCTCCCTAGAAACACTTGGTTCAAAAAAGGTGAATGGGCATATTTCACTACGCATAGGTAGCTCTCTTCCTCCACTGTGTACCCATGTGACTAAAAATAGCATGCTGATCATCACTCTCATTGCACTCTATATATTTTCCTTGTTCTACTTATAATACAGATATAATCAGATATTTATTTCTTTTCTTAATGTTTGTTTTAAAGTATCTACCCTGATAGATTTTAAGCTCCATGAAGTCAGCAAATGTGTTTCATTCACCATTGTATGCCTAGTGACTTAGTAATGCTTTGACCCTTCCTAACAAATGTTCCATAAATATGTGTGGAGAGGAGGAGGACTGGCGAG
Source organism: Ceratotherium simum simum (assembly GCF_057802395.1). Lineage (NCBI taxonomy): Eukaryota > Metazoa > Chordata > Mammalia > Perissodactyla > Rhinocerotidae > Ceratotherium > Ceratotherium simum. Next base: position 12,524,322 of record NC_141940.1, read on the forward strand.
AAGGAAGAAAGCAAGGAAAGGAAGAAAAGAAAGAAACAAGGAAGTAAGATGGAGGAAAGGACATGGATATAAAAGTGATTTTGATGGTGCAATTTAACGTGACTTATGGATGAAGAGGTTAAATAATAATCAACCTTTTCTTAACTCTACACAAAAAGCAATTTACACGACAGCCATGCATGGTATCTATAAGGATAGTCACATTTGGTTCTAATGTGTAAAGTGGATGTCGGCTAAACTATAGCTTGTTTGTAGAAGTTTGGAACAGTCTTGGTTTCTTTATACTGTAACTCTCTGTTTCCAAATGAATCTGGATCTTTTTGCATGAAAGTGTCCTATCCAGAAGTCATTGAAGTATGCATATCATATGTATTCAGTAGTGTTACTCAAAAACCTCAGAGCTATTCTCAACCTTTTTCTCTCTTCCTTGCCACACATTTTCTAATTCTTTATCAACTTCTGACAATGTTGCTTCCTTGACATGCTTTTAAATCTGCCATCTTCCCCAGCACTCCACTGTCATAAGTCAAATACCTCTAGGGCTATCCTTTTTTAGTCAACTGCAATAACCTCCTAACTCAGCCTGCCTGCTTCTACTCCAGATCCTTCAACTTATTTTCTGTTGAAACTAGAGTGTTTCAAAACACAAAGATGAGAATGTCAATTGCATGCTTAAAAGTCATTAGTGGCTCAACACTCTTAAAAACCAAAATTTTTAGTTAATTCTAAGATTATGACCTATGAGGTGCTGTCTGGTATGACCTTCTCTTACCTTTCCAGCCTCCTCTTGCAGAAACTCTCATCCTCACCCTCTACACTCCGGTCACTCTAGCCTAATTTCAGTTCCCTTTAATGTATCATTCTATCCTTCCATCCGGTACTGTATGTACATACTGGTAGCTGTACATACAGGTGCTGTATTGTGGCAGGCTATTTGGATTCATTCCGAATGTTCCCTGATACCTATGCCCTTTACCTAATCAGGGACTAGTCATGTTTTGGGGTCTGGGTTAAAGTAACATTTCTTTCAGAGAAGCTTTCCCTGGCCAAACTTTCCCTAGTCTAGGTCAGGATCCTCTTTTAATACGCTCCATGGAACCATGTTCTTTGACATTAATAAATTTTTTCTCTCAGATTGGAATGATACATTTACTTATGTGACTTATTTGATTAATATATACTTTAACAATTAGAAGATAAGGTCCATATAGAATCAAAGTCTGTTTTTGTTCAACATTTTGTCAAAATTTCCTAGCATAAATGAGTAGCACATACCTGATAACTAATAAATATTTTTGAAAGAGGTAAAGAATAAGTGCACTCAATAGGTACAATTTTTTAAATAGTGTCATAAACATAGGGGAATTTTCTATAATCTCATTTTTTAACCCTTAAAGTTGAAGATTCAGATTTAACATTTTAATTAACTTCCTTTATAATTATAAAAGAATAGTATTATCACTGCTTGTACTTATGACAGCTCTTTTCATGAAAAAATATTGAAACATTAGCGAGCTATAACCTTGTGATGAAACCAAATTAATATGCTCTACATCTTGATCTCATCATCAAATCACTTTTTAATTTGAATAATGAAATGTCTCCATGGAGCCAAGGTTTTATTCTGGCGCTTCAAATGTTCGCCCATGAGAGAATGGTATGAGTATCTATTCAAATGATATCAAAGAGTTAGGTGATAGTATC